>NC_092335.1:91152500-91212500 GCF_046630445.1 Rutidosis leptorrhynchoides
TACAGACTTTGCTTATCGTGTCGAAATCATATTTAGATTAAGTTTAAATTTGGTCGGAAATTTCTGGGTCGTCACAGTACCTACCTGTTAAAGAAATTTCGTCCCGAAATTTGAGTGGGATGGTCATGTATGACACTAAGTATGTTTTCATGACTCATATAAGCTGATAAATAGAGTTTTATTACCATTGAGTAATAAGGATAAAATAATTCGATTATTCGAAGAGTACGAATGAAGCTATCACTAAATAGTGAAATGAGAAAATCAAGTGTTATCATAACCTTTGACTAGTCATGGTTGAATTCCGGATTTCAAGGGATTTAAAGAAATCTTTGAAATCTGAGTGAGATCTGATTCTTCGGTGAATAAGGAGATTAAGATCTCTGTAATTAAATACGGTGATCTGTCTCGATTACTTTGTCTGGTATGTCCATTATAAATTAAACTCTTCCGTTCTATTATTCTCACCATTCTTATACTTTTTTTCTTAGTTCATACATCCAAAAGATTATGAAAATATTTAGTCCAGTTCTGATTCTTGTTCTTATCCTCACTTTCACAACAATCATTCTCCTTTTCCATTTACCACCTGAAGAATCTGTTTTCTTCTACTTTGCCCTTGGGGTTATAATATTTTTAATTCTCCCGTGTCTTTATGTTGCGATAAACATTGATATACACGGTTTGTAATTCCTGTGTTTGTGATCAGCTTTATATTTTCCTTTATTTTTCGGAGCTCCATGCTCTTGTTTTCTCTTCCCGACTCCAAGTCAAGCGAATAATGGTCCAGAATTCGTAGATATAAAGTTTCGAATGATCATAATATACTATGTAGAAAAGAAAGGTGATATCACGATTTGATTTGTCAAATTTCCAGAAATCACAGAAAAGATAGAAATATCAAGTAAATATGTTCTTGATATGTTTAGAAGTTAAATAGAATAATAGAGTTATATAGCATGGCACATGATGTTGTTATGATCTATGAATCATCACGTTCCATTAGAAACTTAGCATGACTTACTATAATATAATCACATTGGCCTGACATCATTATATTATACTAACTCATGCTTCAATTCCCTATACTTCTCTAGGAAATCATTCATAATTTAACTTGAATTTTAAAGAATATAGAAACTAAAACAGTTTCTTTAGGATGTAACACAGATAGCACTAAGAGATAGATAATTTCGGACAAGAATATTTATGAATATATCTGCAGAAATATCAAAGATATTTATGATGATATTTTGGAATTTCTAAGATCGAAGGTTGATGAAGAAAATTTTTCCGCAAGATTATAACATGACTTTGGAGCAAGATATTCTCTAAAGATGCCATTGAATTCAGAATTACCTGGATTCATGAATATAGGGTTTAGTCCTTGTATTTATCCTTGGTCTCCTTCATGGTGTGCTCAATCCGATTTTTAGTACCAAATTTTCTATCGAGCGTTCCTAACACTTCCTTCTTTATCATCAACTTTTGGCCATTAGACCATCTACAACATGCTATTTCGTCAGTATTTTCAAGGTTAACGGATCTGGGTCATCGGTTATCAAACTGAGGTGGTTTCAGGAGAATTGTGTCTTTAGATGATTAAACGCTTATGGTAGTATGGTGGAATATAAAAGGTTCTCTGGTAACAATAAATGAGTACGCATATATATATCAAAATTATAATAAGGTTGTTTATAACGAAAAGTCGAAGTTGACTTGTTGAAGCTGTGACAAAATTGACTAATTTGAAAAGAATTGATATGTTATTTTCGGTAATAACTAGGCCAAAGGAGCTAGCACTGATATATGTTAAACGTTTACTTAGTTTCCGAGGGTTTTTTTTTCCAGGTGCATAACTATATGCATCAATCTTTTCTTCCGTACGTGAAATGCGGTTGGTTCATTCTCCCAATCGAGGTGTTTTCAAGAATCATGAAATATTTGAACATGGATTGGAATCGTCAAGATTCAGATGAGGTTTAAGATGAAATCAAGTGGAAAACTTGAAGAATTATTTAGTTTCATATATTATAATCAATATTTTAATTCATTTTAATTGTCCAAAGTTAGTAGTCCAATAGTCCAATAGTTCATATATAGTTTAATATATAACATTTGAATTAATTAATACGTATCGTGACCAGTGTACCGGTCTCAGTATTGATCACAACTCAAACTATATATATATTTTTGAATCAACCTCAACCCTGTATAGCTAACTCTGTCATTTGCATATAGAGTGTCTATGGTTGTTCCAAGATAAATATATAGATGGGTCAATATGATATGTCGAAACCTTGTATACGTGTCCCGTTATTTAAAGTGCGTAAAATAAATACAGAAATTAAATGACGATAAATAAAATTGCGAGAATGTAAATTGCGAGAATGTAAATTGCGAGAATGTAAATTGCGATAATTAAATTGCGATAAATAAAATGTAACCAGTTAGCTAGGAACAGTTAGCTAGGAACAGTTAGCGTGGATTCTTAACAATATTTCAATTAGTTAGTTCGTTTGTTTCTAACAAATTTTACTTTGTTCGATGTTTTCTTCATTATGCCACTTGTTGGATTCTGATAGGTCAAAATCCAAATATGAAATTGAACGAAAATGGATTCTGTGGTGAACGGATACGTATAACTATGGATACAAGTAGAATAGTGACTGACCGTTGAATCAGAGTCGAAGAATGTACAGTGCAACTTATTAATGTGAAATCTAAATATACCTCGGGTGTTACCTACCCGTTAAAATATTTTCACCATTAACAGTTTGTAAAAAAGAATTTTTAATTACAATCTTTATGAAAATATACTTGCATATATATTTCCTTCAGATGTAATCATGGATTTAATGAGTCAATAAGATATTAAACTCATTTGATTTATCGTTAGTACTAGATTACATAATCTCTAAAACATTAAAGATTACATAATCGCCATGTAGAACAAAGATAAATGATGTAGAACGATATGTAGAACGATGATTATGCTCGAGGTACAGAATGAGATGTTGAGGCATGTGATGTTGATTGTATTGGTGCTGTTATTGATGGTACTGTTGGTGCCTGTGATGTTGCTGAAGCTGGTAAATTTTGCACCATATTCTCCAAATTGATTTCTCGAGCGCGAAGTTCGTTAACTTCTTCCATTACTCCGGGATGATTGTCGGTCGAAACGAGTGGATGAATGAGATTTAAAATTTTAGATAGAATATAATCTTGGCGAGATATTCGGAAAATGAGAGAGAAAATAGTATTACGAACAGGTTCGCCGGTAAGTGCCTTAGATTCTTCGCAAAGAGGGGAATGTGGTGGATGGAAAGGATCGCCTTCTTCTCGTTTCCATTGATTAAGTAGACTACGAACCCATCAGATGAATTGGGGATGACTGATTGGTTGATTCATTCTGGTGACGCTGATAGGTGAAACTCCATATCGGAATAGCTGTTGGAATCCGAGGAATTTGAACTGGTTGAGGGATTCATTTCGTACAATCAAATGAAAGACTTTTCGATAAGAAATAGATTATAGGATGTAGATTAGTACCCTGCAATACATAATTTACATATGCATATATAATACTAAAATCCCATTAGTTACGGAGAAATCTACGGAAGCTGTCAGGCAAGCCTACAGTAATAGATACGCTAAGATATGAATTTTTGTCTGTACACTATTCATGTAATCCAGGCAGTAAGATATGTCTAGATTAAGAATGATAAGCAAGTGATTTCCTAAGAATGATAAGCAGGTAATTTTTGACACGAAATGATAAGCAAAACTTTTGACATGCAGACACAGTCGAAGTCCAGACTCACTAATGCATCTAAACAACTATCAGTTAGACACACTATTGCAAGACCTGGTTCGCTAAGACCACCGCTCTGATACCACCTGTGATAACAGTGGGGACGCATCCCACTCAATGCCTTCCCAGCTAACCGCCTGGTGACCACTGAGCGTACCTCAGACACTGATTTTACGGCCCGCCTCTCGGCAACGTACAGCCAACCCTAATAGGGACCGCGAGGAGTAAGAGCCAATGCTTCATCACAGGTAACACTGTGAGAACCCCCTCTACGATTAACCCGCTCATAAGCGGCATTAAACCAGCTCTGATACCACCTGTAGTGACCCGTCCTAATCCACCTGGACGAAGTCATCAACATTTGGTCCCATTGCGATGATCGACTTCAAGTAATGTCCTTAAATTGAGCAAATGCACAGTGGAAGACTTAATTCGTACCTGAGAATAAACATGCTTTAAAGTGTCAACCAAAAGGTTGGTGAGTTCATAGGTTTATCATAACAATCATTTCCATATGTTAATAGACCACAAGATTTCCGTTTATATATATATATATATATATGTACACTCGCAAGTGTATAAAAGTATTCTATAAGTTGTAGGTACCCGGTAACAAGCCTTAACGTTCATGTTTTACCCTCTGAAGTACACTAGATCAGGTGTGTTTAAAATAACCTCGAAGTACTAAAGCATCCCATAGTCAGGATGGGGTTTGTCAGGCCCAATAGATCTATCTTTAGGATTCGCGCCTACCGTACATAGACAAGTAGTTTAATGTTACCAAGCTAAGGGTATATTGCTGGTTTAAACCCACATAGAATTAGTTTTAGTACGTGTGCCTATTTCGTAAAACATTTATAAATCAGCGCATGTATTCTCAGCCCAAAAATATATATAAAAAGGGAGCAAATGAAACTCACCTAATGTATTTTGTAGTAAAAATACATAGAATGACATTGAGCAAGTATAGGGTTGGCCTCGGATTCACGAACCTATATCATTTATATATATATATATATATATATATATATATATATATATATATATATATATATATATATATATATATATATATATATATATATATATATATATATATATATATATATATATATATATATATATATATATATATATATATATATTAAAACGTATAATATTAATCGACTAAGTTTATATCGTATTAAGGCTAATGTCATTATATATTTTGATATTAATACTTATAATGATCTGTTATAATATGTATATGATATATGTAATTTAATAAATGTTATATTACTATAATAATATTATATTAGTTAAAAACATGGTATTATGTAATATTAGTATAATATAATATAGATAATGAATATATTTTGCATAAATAATTCTTGCGGTAATAATAATATTAATAATAATAATAATAATAATAATAATAATAATAATAATAATAATAATAATAATAATAATAATAATAATAATAATGATGAAATTTAATAATAATAATGTAAATGATAATTTTTACAATCATGATAATAATATTTATATTCCTAATAGTGATAATAATAATAATAATAATAATAATAATAATAATAGTAATAATAATAATAATAATAATAATAATAATAATAATAATAATAATAATAATAATAATAATAATAATAATAATAATAATAATAATAATAATAATAATAATAATAATAATAATAATAATAATAATAATAATAATAATAATAATAATAATAATAATAATACTATGTTTAGTGGTAACATGAAATATTGAATTCATAAAAAAATATGTTGGGGGCGTGGGATCGAACCTGAGCCCCTTAGATTGTACATGAGAATGTTAACCAATGATTCAATTTTCTGTTATGTAATATGATTATACTTTTAAAACCCTTAATTATATTTATAATAAATATCCTAACAATAATATAAATATAGATAATGTAATTAATAAAAAAAATAAAATCTTTATACCTAATAAAGATGCGTGTGGGTTTGCAGCTCGATCAGAACAAAAGAGAAAAAAAAACCTAATTCGATCCCAATTCTCCATCAAATCGTACTTATCATAGTAGCATCATCTTCAAACTTTAGATGCTTAAAAAAAAAATTCAAGGTTCAAGTTTATAAAAAAAATCTCTTCTGACGAGTTCATATTCATCATCATTATTCCCGAATATTGTTTTCTTCCTTGATGAATCTAATCACAAATCAAATTTAAATCTGTGATTCATACTCAAAAACTATACCTCGTGGTCCTTAAACTTATCAACAACATCCGATTCAGAGAGTTTTACATCGAGTGTTTTATAAACAGAAAACTCAAATCGATCTAGTCTCCGCATCGATCTAGAATGAAATGAAGAAAGGTAAAAATTCAGAGTTGTTTAGAATCACAACCTAAAGCTACCTGCAATTTTTGAGGATTCAACTCGATGAATCGAGCTCGAATTTCGAAGTCAAAATTCGCAAGAAAAGTCAACTGTTTCGTCATCGTTCGAATTCGAAGTTCATATGAAGTTTCAGGTTATGTTGATGATTGACAAGCATTCTAGAGGTAATTTGAAACATCTTTCATCATGAATTCATTGTATAAAACATTGTAAGTCGAAAATTCGCTTTTATGAAGTTCATAAGCGAACTGTTCTGTTCCGATTATGATTCTGTATTTGTAAGTTGTATTGATATCGAATTCGTCTAAAAAAACTCATATAACTGCTTATGGATCAATTGTGAATCATCCTTGAGGTTAAATTTTATTTGAATCAATAAATTTGATATATTTTCATATGTTCTTGGCTCGTTCGATCGTACAGAGATAGGGGATTATGTAGGTGCAGTTTAGAACGAACAAAAAAATAGAAGTAGTATTTGCAGGTGGTATTTGATAATGTATATCGACTGGTTTCCTTTAACAACTGGATTTGATCAAATTTTTTTATAGTATTAAAGGTCGACAGCAATATCTCTCAAGGACAGAAAGAAATTAAAAAAAAATAAAAGAGGAATATGATTGATAACTGATTTTGTTTTGTTTCTGGGATGGAATCCGATCTTGCAACCAGTTAAGGGAGAGTATACAAAATTGGATTACAGTTTGAGAGTGATATGTAACAAAAAGTGTGATGGTAATTGATCAATTTATTTTGGTGAAGTTGTCTAGAATCGGGTAGATAGGATTCTCAATCAAAAAGAAGGAAATAATAAAAGAAAATGAAAAGCGGACAATGAAAGCCAACAGATTCATACATTATGATTTTGATATATAACAAAATTGGGACAGATCCAAAAATTTGTAATAGTTGGATGTTGAAATTTAATAAAATTCGTACTAGTTCATTATTTTTATAATTTATATAATTAAATTTATAATAATAATAAGTAAGTATATTAATAATAATAATGGTAATATTAATAATAATAATTACATTATTAATACTAATAAATACTAATGATTCAAAAGAAAATAATAAATAATAAATAAAATAAAAATGATAATAATAATATTATTAATAATAAATTTTGATATTTTCTATTAATTATAATATCTTATAATATTTTATAATAATAATCATAATAATTCCTAAGGATAATGGTAATAATCATAATAATACAAATAATATAAAGGATATATAGGTTACATGTATTAAATTTTCATTTAGGTGTATATATTTATATATATATTAGAAATAGTGGTTCGTGAATCGTCGGGAAATGGTCAAAATTAAATGAACATATTAAACCTTTCAAAAGTTTTGAGATTTAACATTACAGACTTTGCTTATCGTGTCGAAATCATATTTAGATTAAGTTTAAATTTGGTCGGAAATTTCTGGGTCGTCACAAACGAACCGGATTTACCGACAAACTAAACTACGCGGATAGGACTAGTTGCCTATATGTGTGAAATCAACCTAAAATCATTAAAATACCACATATACAATAAATCAATTCGTGTAACAAAATAACTCAAATCCGTTCATAAATAAAGGTACTGTTTCACCACATCAGAAGGGAACGATGATTTTGAGATATATTGTGACGCTTCGCGACAAGGTTTTGGTTGCGTCCTTATGCAAGGAAAGAAAGTTATTGCATACGCATCTCGACAATTGAAGATTCACGAGCGGAATTACACGATTCATGATCTAGAATTGGGGGCAGTAGTGTTTGCATTGAAGATATGGAGACACTATTTATATGGAGTTAAATGCATTGTGTTTACTGATCATAAAAGCCTTCAACATATTTTTGATTAGAAACAGCTGAACATGAGGCAACGTAGGTGGGTCGAGCTGATAAATGACTATGATTGTGAAATTCGCTATCATCCCGGGAAAGCGAACGTGGTGGCTGACGCTCTAAGCAGAAAGGAACGGGAACCAATTTGAGTACGAGCAATGAACATAAAAATTCGCATGAATCTCAACTCACAAATTAAAGAGGCTCAACGAGAAGCTCTTACTAAAGAAAACATAGGAAATGAAATAATGAAGAAGTATGGGAAACAACTCGTTATACGGGAAGACGGAATTCGATATTTTGCAAACCGTATTTGGGTACCAAAGTTGGGTAGATTAAGGAAGTTGATATTGAACGAGGCACATAAGACAAGATACTCGATACATCCTGGAGTTGGAAAGATGTATCAAGATCTTAAGACGCATTATTGGTGGCCTAATTTAAAGATAGACGTTGCAACATATGTTGGGGAATGTTTAACTTGTTCCAAAGTTAAAGCAGAACATCAGAAGCCGTCAGGGTTACTTCAACAACCAGAAATCCCAGAATGGAAATGGGACGGTATTACTATGGATTTCATCACAAAGTTACCTAAGACTGCCTGGGGTTATGACACCATTTGGGTAATAGTTGATCGTCTTACCAAATCTGCACATTTCTTACCTATAAAGGAAACGGATAGAATGGAGAAACTATTACGACTGGACAAAAACCAGACGGACATATTGAATAATCCAGGACAAAGGACAATTAACCCATGGGCATAAACTAAAATCAACACGTCAAACATCATGATTACGGAAGTTTAAATAAGCATAATTCCTTTATTTTCATATTTAATTGCACTTTTAATTATCGCACTTTTATTAGCGCCAAAAAAATACTTGATGTTATGCGAGGTGTATATGAAATAGTTTATATTTTACTAGAAAAAACTATTAAATACGATACAATTTTACACAAGATATTTATTTATTTATAGAATGGATATACCTAAACCTTGCTACAACACTTATAGGCAGTGTACCTAATCGTACAGTAGTGTAGTTTTTAGTAAGTCCGGTTCGTTCCACAGGGAATCTTTTAAACAAAGCTTAACGCTATATTAGTTTTAATTTATAAAATACAAATATATATAAGTAATATTATTATTATAAAGGGGGTTTTTACCGTTTAATGACCGGTTTGTCGATTTTAAAAACTTTAGTCGCAGTTAAAACCTAATGTAAAATATTAAATAAATAAAAGACTTAATTTAAAGCGTAAAGTAAATAACGATAATGAAATTGCGAATAATAAAAGTGCGATAAAATAAAATTGCGATAATTAAAAAGTACGATAATTAGAAGTGCAATTAAATATAAAATAAAGGAAATTAAATATGAAATAAAAGAATTATGCTTATTTAAACTTCCGTAATCATGATGTTTGACGTGTTGATTTTAGTTTTATGCCCATGGGTTAATTGTCCTTTATCCTGGATTATTCAATATGTCCGTCTGGTTTTTGTCCATAACAGTCCATCAGTCATAAATATAAAGTGCGAGTGTCCTCGTCAAATTATCCTTATACCCGAAGTCAAATATTCCAACTAATTGGGGACTTAAACTGTAACAAGGTTTTAATACTTTCTTAACAATTACACAAAGTGTCCTTGTATATAATTTCATCCCTGTTTTAATAATTCTAGTGACTATTAATCTATTCCCGTGTCCGGTTAAATGAACGATTATTCGTACATATAAATATCCCGCCCATCGTGTCCGATCGAGTGTATATGGTTATTTATAGGGATGTCCAATTGCAAATCTTTATATTAAAATTAACAAACTATCATTTAGTTAAACAAATATAAAGCCCATTAATAGCCCATAGTCTAATTTCCACAAGTGTCGTTCTTTTGTCCAAACCCCAATTATGGTACAAAGCCCAATTACCCAATTTTAATATTTTTAGCCCAACATCATGATTACTTCGTTTTAAATAAGCATAATAATAACTTAGCTACGAGATATTAAATTAAAAAGGTTGAACATAACTTACAATGATTAAAAATAGCGTAGCGTTACACTGACAGAATTTCGACTTACACCCTTACAACATTCGCTAACATACCCTTATTATTAGAATTAAAATTAAAATTAAAATTAAAATTATAATATATATATATAATACGTTGAGTAAGTAAGAGAAAAAGATGTGTAAAATTCGGCCGAATGCTCGGCCTTTTATAGGCCCATGTGATACTGTTTGACCTCCGCGAGTGCGGAGGTTTTTGCCTTTATAAGCTCCGCTAGTGCGGAGCAGTGGAATCCAGCTCACACAAGTTTGGATCTTAGTCTGCCGACGGTTTTAATATATAAATATAAATATAATATATATATATAATTTATATAATTAATTATATATTATATTATATTTATATACATAGTTAACTTGTAATTTTTAGTCCGTTGCGTCGAGCGTTGAGAGTTGACTCTGGTCCCGGTTCCGGATTTTTGAACGTCCTTGCGAATAATTTAATATCTTGTACTTTGCGTTTCGCGTCTTGTACTCTTGTAATTTTGAGACGTTTCTTATCAATAATTGGAACCACTTTGATTGTATTTTGTACTTTTGAGCTTTTTGGTCGTTTGCGTCTTCAATTCGTCGAATCTGTCTTTTGTCTTCACCTTTTATTATTTAAACGAATATCACTTGTAAATAGAACAGTCGCAACTAAAAGCTTGTCTTTCTTGAGGGATAATGCTATGAAATATATGTTCATTTTTAGCATTATCAAATACCTATTTCCATTATATCCGATCGTGATAGTAGATTTACATCAATGTTCTGGCAATCACTACAGGAGGCCCTAGGAACTCATTTGGATATGAGTACCGCATATCATCCGCAAATTGACGGGCAGAGTGAAAAAATAATTCAGACTCTTGAAGACATGCTCAGGGCATGTGTGATCGATTTTGGAAACGGATGGGATAAATATCTACCATTAGCAGAATTCTCGTATAATAATAGTTACCATGCGAGCATTAAAGATGCACCATTTGAAGCACTATATGGAAGGAAGTGTAGATCCCCTATCTGTTGGAATGAAGTAGGAGATCGACAATTAACTGGTCCCGAGATCATACACGAAACGACTGAGAAGATAGTACAAATCAAGGAGAGATTGAAAACAGCCCGTAGTCACTAAAAGAGCTACGCCGATGTCCGAAGGAAACCATTAGAGTTTCAGATCGGTGACATGGTTAGGCTAAAGGTGTCACCTTGGAAAGGTGTAATACGTTTCGGTAAAAGGGGTAAACTGAACCCAAGGTATGTAGGCCCGTTCAAGATCATCGAACGCATTGGACCGGTAGCTTATCGACTCGAGTTACCACAACAACTCGCCGGAGTACATAATACATTTCACGTCTCAAACCTTAAGAAATGTCTTGCAAAGGAAGATCTCACCATTCCTCTTGAAGAAATCCAAGTCGACGAGAAACTCCAATTCATAGAAGAACCAGTCGAAATCATGGACCGTGAAGTTAAACAACTCAAGCAGAGCAACATACCAATCGTTAAGGTTCGTTGGAATGCTCGAAGGGGTCCTGAGTTTACTTGGGAACGAGAGGATCAGATGAAACAAAAGTACCCACATTTGTTTCTCGAGAACGCAAAATAGGTACAACTTTAAAATTTCGGGACGAAATTTATTTAACGGGTAGGTACTGTAACGACCCGGATTTTTCTGACCGTTTTATACTTATGAGATTAATATTTACATAAATTAAACCTTACCAACATGATAAGCAATCTAAATTGTTGAGACTTATGTTTTTGAAAAGAGTTTTACACAATGTTTGACCGTCCGATTTGACCGATGATATCACGAACTATATAACATACGATAATTATACGTTTGTGTATATATATGTATTTATATATATTTAACATGATCTAATGATGGTTTAACATCTCATTGTGTACTAATAACAATGAGTTATAAGTATATTTTGAAACTACTAACTTAAGTTTTCAAAACGATAACTATACGTAACGTTCTTTGACATAAATACTTAAAACTTATAATGCTTATACATGTATCGTATAGATATGTATTTAATCACTTTTAAAGGGCTTTTATATATAAAACAATATAAGTATATTTACAAAAGATAGTTATATTTGAATTCTAGTTCCATTTTCTCAAGATTTCTACAAGTATATCTAGAGTATATGTACCCGTATCATACCCAGCTTCTATACGTATTTACTATTAGTATATACATATCAAATCAACATCCTAATCACCTTTAATACTGCCCTATATAAGAGGTAATTAGAATTTGGAAGTTAGTTGACTAATTACACAAGATTACAACACAAAATTTTGTTTTTGTTCCCCATTAAATCACTCCATCACCACCATATATACACCATCCATCTTCAATATTTACTACCTATTTCTCTAACCAAAAACACACTCTTAGGAACCTTAAGTGTTCTTCACAATCTCAGCAAATAACCATGAAGATCTAGCTTCAAAAACAAGCCTTAATCATCATAATAAATTCCTTACAAGAACACTTCAATAATCCTTCCAAGAATACAAGTTTACTTCCAATCTTTCAATCCCACTCCACCACTCTTTTGGTTCTAGGATTTTTCTTATCTTTTGCAGTAACTTTGTCCAAGTAACTTGAGGTAGTAACCTTGTTCATAATCTTGTTCGATTCATAATTATATAGCTATCTTATTTTATGTTGTAAAATTTTAACAACAAGAACATAGTTTGAATGATTTCAAACTTGTTTGCAAACTAAATAGATCCTACTAACTTAACTTTTAAAACACTTCAATACCTGTAATATATCATAATGATATGTTAACTTAACAAGATATAACTTGGTTTTACAAAGAACACCTTAAAAACTGAATCTACGTCGTCGGAGTGCAACCGGGGGCTGTTTTGGGTTGGATAATTAAAAATCATCTTGAACTTTGAATTGGAAGTTCATGTTCTGGAAAAATGATATTTCTTATGAATATGTTAACACATAAAAATTTCATGGTTTAACTCAAAGTGTAAGTATTTTTAGAAAAATGATCATTAAATGTTGTTTTTATGATGGAAAATGATCACTTTCATATGTTTCACCAAAGTTTGACCTATAACCTGTGATTTCGAATACAAACTAAGGTATTTTCAGTTCATATTCTTAAAATTTGACTCGATCCAAGGAAATGGCAAGTTGAACCAACAAAAACGGAGTTGTAATGAAGAAACTACGACTAAAACAAGATTGGGTATCCGAAGCTAGTTTAGCTACGAAAATATTTGGAGAAAAAGTAAATTAATCATATCTTTTCTAATTAATATGATATTTTATATATAATTACTTATGATTTGATTTTATATATTTCAGGACCACCCGTAAACAACACGAGAAGATTAATCATAAGACCTCATGATTGTACGCAACACGTCATTTGACAACACGGTACTTTATGTACACAACACGTCATTTGACAACATGGTACCATGGGTCGAGATTAATTTTGATCAATACGAATACGATGGGGTCTTTATTTATTTTGTTGAGCAACTAATTGTGGACCACTAACATCGGACTGCTAACTACGGACTAATAAATATTAAAAGTATTATAAGTATATATATATATGTAATGATTACTTGAAAAGAAAATATGTTGATATATTATATATATGGTTAGGTTCGTGATATCTATCGGAGACCAAGTCGAGTTAAATACCTTCAAGGGAAAAGTGAGTACATAGTCCCACTTTTTAACTCTAAATATTTTGGGATGAGAATACAAACATTTTATGATTTACGTTATGGACACAAGTGATTAAAAATATATATTCTACGTTGAGTTGTACCACTGGCATACTTCCCTGTAACTTGGTAACTACTATTTACATGCGGTATTGTAAACGTGAATCCTGTTGATAGATCTATCGGGCCTGACAAACCCAACCGGACTGGACGACCAGTATTCAACGGTTGCACAGTACTTCGTTTCGGTGACTACACTTGGTACGGTGTAGTAAGATTTCATAATAAAGAGAATATGCGACGTTGATTAAATGTTAAGTATGGTTATCAAGTGCTCAACAACTTAGAATTTTTTTATTAAAACGTTTATATATGAAATCTTGTGGTCTATATTATAACGCTGCCGGCATTAAACCTATATCTCACCAACTTTATGTTGACGTTTTAAGCATGTTTATTCTCAGGTGATAACTAAAAGCTTCTGCTGCAACATGTTGAATTTAAGCAAGATCTTGAGTATGCATATTTGTGTCAAAAATAAAACTGCATATCGGAGAATTTGTAATGTAAAATACGTTGGAAATCGTGTTGTTATCATCACATGTAACGTTTGTAAGGCTAAGATTATCGCTAAACGATAATCATTATTATGTTGTTTAAACCTTATATTTGTAATAAAAGTTATGGTTTGTATTATAAAAACGAATGCAGTTTTTGAAAAACGTCGCATATAGAGGTCAATACCTCGCGATGAAATCATATGTTGTCGTATTCGTCCTTATGGTTAAGGTCGGGTTTTGACAGTTATGAACATCATTACTACCTCAAGTTTTGTGGATAAACCTACTGGAAAAGAGACAAATGGATCTAGCTTCAAAGGATCTTGGATGGCTTGAAAGTTCTTGAAGTAGAATCATGACACGAAAACAAGTTCAAGTAAGATTTCCACTCGAAATAAGATTGTTATAGTTATAGAAATTGAATCAAAGTTTGAATATGAGTATTACCTTGTATTATAAAGATATCTTACTGTAAATAATAAAGATTTCTTGAGGTTGGATGATCACTCTACAAGATTGGAAGTAAGCTAGCAAACTTGAAAGTATTCTTGATTTTATGAAACTAGAACTTGTAGAATTTATGAAGAACACTTAGAACTTGAAGGTAGAAATTGAAGGTAGAACTTGAGAGAGATCAATTAGATGAAGAAAATTGAAGAATGAAAGTGTTTGTAGGTGTTTTTGGTCGTTGGTGTATGGATTAGATATAAAGGATATGTAATTTTATTTTCATGTAAATAAGTCATGAATGATTACTCATATTTTTGTAATCTTATGAGATATTTCATGCTAGTTGCCAAATGATGGTTCCCACATGTGTTAGGTGACTCACATGGGCTGCTAAGAGCTGATCATTGGAGTGTATATACCAATAGTACATACATCTAAAAGCTGTGTATTGTACGAGTACGAATACGGGTGCATACGAGTAGAATTGTTGATGAAACTGAACGAGGATGTAATTGTAAGCATTTTTGTTAAGTAGAAGTATTTTGATAAGTGTCTTGAAGTCTTTCAAAAGTGTATGTATACATATTAAAATACTACATGTATATACATTTTAACTGAGTCGTTAAGTCATCGTTAGTCGTTACATGTAAGTGTTGTTTTGAAACCTTTAGGTTAACGATCTTGTTAAATGTTGTTAACCAAATGTTTATAATATCAAATGAGATTTTAAATTATTATATTATCATGATATTATGATGTACGAATATCTCTTAACATGATATATAGACATTAAATGTCGTTACAACGATAATCGTTACATATATGTCTCGTTTCAAAATCATTAAGTTAGTAGTCTTGTTTTTACATATGTAGTTCATTGTTAATATACTTAATGATATGTTTACTTATCATAATATCTTGTTAACTATATATATAACCATATATATGTCATCATATAGTTTTTACAAGTTTTAACGTTCGTGAATCACCGGTCAACTTGGGTGGTCAATTGTCTATATGAAACCTATTGCAATTAATCAAGTCTTAACAAGTTTGATTGATTAACATGTTGGAAACACTTAATCATGTAAATAATAATTTCATTTAATATATATATAAACATGGAAAAGTTCAGGTCACTACAGTACCTACCCGTTAAATAAATTTCGTCCCGAAATTTTAAGCAGTTGGAGGTGTTGACGTATCTTCTGAAAATAAATGCGGGTATTTCTTCTTCATCTGATCTTCTCGTTCCCAGTGAACTCGGGTCCTCTACGAGCATTTCATCGAACCTTAACAATTGGTATCTTGTTTTGCTTAAGTCTTTTAACCTCACGATCTATTATTTCGACGGGTTCTTCAATGAATTGAAGTTTTTCATTGATTTGGATTTCGTCGAACGGAATAGTGAGATCTTCTTTAGCAAAACATTTCTTCAAATTCGAGACGTGGAAAGTGTTATGTACATTCGCAAGTTGTTGAGGTAACTCAAGTCGGTAAGCTACTGGTCCGACACGATCAATAATCTTGAATGGTCCAATATACCTTGGATTTAATTTCCCTCGTTTACCAAATCGAACAACACCTTTCCAAGGTGCAACCTTAAGCATGACCATCTCTCTAATTTCAAATTCTATGTCTTTTCTTTTAATGTCAGTGTAGCTCTTTTGTCGACTTTGGGCGGTTTTCAACCGTTGTTGAATTTGGATGATCTTCTCGGTAGTTTCTTGTATTATCTCCGGACCCGTAATCTGTCTATCCCCCACTTCACTCCAACAAATCAGAGACCTGCACTTTCTACCATAAAGTGCTTCAAATGGCGCCATCTCAATGCTTGAATGATAGCTGTTGTTGTAGGAAAATTCTGCTAACGGTAGATGTCGATCCCAAATGTTTCCGAAATCAATAACGCATGCTCGTAGCATGTCTTCAAGTGTTTGTATCGTCCTTTAGCTCTACCCATCAGTTTATAGATGATAGGCAGTACTCATGTCTAGACGAGTTCCTAATGCTTGATGTAATGTCTGCCAGAATCTTGAAATAAATCTGTCATCTCTATCAGAGATAATAGAGATTGGTATTCCATGTCTGGAGACGACTTCCTTCAAATACAGTCGGGCTAACTTCTCCATCTTGTCATCTTCTCTTATTGGTAGGAAGTGTGCTGACTTGGTGAGACGATCAACTATTACCCAAATAGTATCATAACCACTTGCAGTCCTTGGCAATTTAGTAATGAAATCCATGGTAATGTTTTCCCATTTCCATTCCGGGATTTCAGGTTGTTGTAGTAGACCTGATGGTTTCTGATGTTCAGCTTTGACCTTAGAACACGTCAAACATTCTCCTACATATTTAGCAATATCGGCTTTCATACCTGGCCACCAAAAATGTTTCTTAAGATCCTTGTACATCTTTCCCGTTTGAGTATCTGGTTTTATGAGCTTCTCTAAGTACCATTTCTCTCATATCTACAAATTTTGGTACCCAAATTCTTTCAGCCCTATACCGGGTTCCGTCTTCCCGAATATTAAGATGCTTCTCCGATCCTTTGGGTATTTCATCCTTTAAATTTCCCTCTTTTAAAACTCCTTGTTGCGCCTCCTTTATTTGAGTAGTAAGGTTAGTGTGAATCATTATATTCATAGATTTTACTCGAATGGGTTCTCTGTCCTTTCTGCTCAAGGCGTCGGCTACCACATTTTCCTTCCCCGGGTGGTAACGAATCTCAAAGTCGTAATCATTCAACAATTCAATTCACCTACGCTGCCTCATATTCAGTTGTTTCTGATTAAAAATGTGTTGAAGACTTTTGTGGTCGGTATATATAATACTTTTGACCCCATATAAGTAGTGCCTCCAAGTCTTTAATGCAAAAACAACCGTGCCTAATTCCAAATCATGCGTCGTATAATTTTGTTCGTGAATCTTTAATTGTCTAGACGCATAAGCAATCACCTTCGTTCGTTGCATTAATACACAACCGAGACCTTGCTTTGATGCGTCACAATAAATCACAAAATCATCATTCCCTTTAGGCAATGACAATATAGGTGCCGTAGTTAGCTTTTTCTTCAATAACTGAAATGCCTTCTCTTGTTCATCCTTCCATTCAAATTTCTTCCCTTTATGCGTTAATGCAGTCAAGGGTTTTGCTATTTTGGAGAAATCTTGGATGAATCTTCTGTAGTAACCAGCCAATCCTAAAAATTGACGTATATGCTTTGGAGTTTTTGGGGTTTCCCACTTTTCAACGGTTTCAATCTTTGCCGGGTCCACCTGGATACCTTCTTTGTTCACTATATGACCGAGGAATTGAACTTCTTCTAACCAAAATGCACACTTTGAAAACTTAGCGTACAGTTTTTCTTTCCTCAATACTTCAAGCACTTTTCTCAAATGTTCTTCGTGCTCTTGATCATTCTTTGAGTAAATAAGTATGTCATCGATGAAAACAATGACAAACTTGTCAAGATATGGCTCACACACTCGGTTCATAAGGTCCATGAACACAGCTGGTGCGTTAGTCAATCCAAATGGCATAACCATAAACTCGTAATGACCATAACGCGTCCTAAAAGCAGTTTTTGGAATTTCATCTTCCTTTACTCGCATTTGATGATATCCAGAACGTAAATCAATTTTCGAATAAACCGACGAGCCTTGTAGTTGATCAAATAAGTCATCAATTCTCGGCAGTGGATAACGGTTTTTAATGGTAAGTTTATTCAACTCTCTGTAGTCAATACACAACCTAAATGAACCATCCTTCTTCTTGACAAACAAAACGGGAGCTCCCCATGGTGATGTGCTTGGTTGAATGAAACCACGTTCTAATAGTTCTTGCAGTTGGCTTTGCATTTCTTTCATCTCGCTGGGTGCAACTCTGTAAGGAGCACGAGCTATTGGTGCAGCTCCTGGTACAAGATCTATTTGAAATTCAACGGATCGATGTGGGGGTAATTCGGGTAATTCTTTCGGAAATACATCGGGAAATTCTTTTGCGACGGGAACATCATTGATGCTCTTTTCTTCAGTTTGTACTTTCTCGACGTGTGCTAGAACAGCATAGCAACCTTTTCTTATTAGTTTTTGTGCCTTCAAATTACTAATAAGATGTAGCTTCATGTTGCCCTTTTCTCCGTACACCATTAAGGGTTTTCCTTTTTCTCGTATAATGCGAATTGCATTTTTGTAACAAACGATCTCTGCTTTCACTTCTTTTAACCAGTCCATACCGATTATCACATCAAAACTCCCTAACTCTACTGGTATCAAGTCAATCTTAAATGTTTCGCTAACCAGTTTAATTTCTCGATTCCGACATATGTTATCTGCTGAAATTAATTTACCATTTGCTAATTCGAGTAAAAATTTACTATCCAAAGGCGTCAATGGACAACTTAATTTAGCACAAAAATCTCTACTCATATAGCTTCTATCCGCACCTGAATCAAATAAAACGTAAGCAGATTTATTGTCAATAAGAAACGTACCCGTAACAAGCTCTGGGTCTTCCTGTGCCTCTGCCAAATTAATATTGAAAACTCTTCCGCGGCCTTGTCCATTCGTGTTCTCCTGGTTCGGGCAATTTCTAATAATGTAGCCCGGTTTTCCATATTTATAACAAACTACATTGGTATAACTTGCTCCGATACTACTTGCTCCACCATTACTCGTTCCGACACCATTTGTTCCTTTTGTTCTGTTAACCCCTGGTCCGTAGACCTCACACTTAGCCGCGCTATGACCATTTCTTTTACACTTGTTGCAAAATTTGGTGCAGAACCCCGAGTGATAATTTTCACACCTTTGGCATAGCTGCTTCTGATTGTTGTTGTTGTTGCGGTTGTTATTATTGTTGGAATGATTGTTGTAGTTGTTGTTGTTGTTGTTTTGCCGTTTGTTGTAGTTGCGATTGATGTTGCGATTGTTGGGATAGTTGTTGTTGTTTTGGTGACTCTTATCACCGTTTTCCTCCCACTTTGTTTTGACTAGCTTCACGTTGGCCTCTTCAGCCGCCTGTTCTTTAATTCTTCCCTCAATCTGGTTCACTAGTTTGTGAGCCATTCTACATGCCTGTTGTATGGAGGCGGGCTCGTGTGAACTTATATCTTCTTGGATTCTTTCCGGTAATCCTTTCACAAACGCGTCGATCTTCTCTTCCTCATCTTCGAACGCTCTCGGACACAATAGGCACAATTCTGTGAATCGTCTTTCGTACGTGGTAATATCAAATCCTTGGGTTCGTAACCCTCTAAGTTCTGTCTTGAGCTTATTGACCTCGATTCTGGGACGGTACTTCTCGTTCATCAAGTGCTTGAATGCTGACCACGGTAGTGCGTAAGCATCATCTTGTCCCACTTGCTCTAGATAGGTATTCCACCATGTTAACGCAGTACCTGTGAAGGTATGCGTAGCGTACTTCACTTTATCCTCTTCAGTACACTTACTTATGGCAAACACCGATTCGACCTTCTCGGTCCACCGTTTCAATCCGATCGGTCCTTCGGTTCCATCAAATTCCAAAGGTTTGCAGGCAGTGAATTCTTTGTAGGTGCATCCTACACGATTTCTTGCGCCGTTAGCTGCATTGATAGATTCAGAGTTATTGTTGGTATGTAGCGCGGCCTGTACTGCGGCTATGTTTGAAGCAAGAAAGGCACGAAATTCCTCTTCACTCATATTCAAGGTGTGTCGAGTAGTCGGTGCCATTTCCTTCAAAATAGTCAAATGAAACGAGTTAATCATATAGAATATCAAGAGTAGTCAATAGTATTTCGTAGCGTAATATGAACTTATTTATAAAAGCTCTTTCTTCATATTAGCGTTTTATACTCTTTAATTCGGGTAGTACCTACCCGTTAAGTTCATACTTAGTAGCTAACATACCATTTCAACTACTACAATTCTATATGAAAAACTAATCACAAAAAAAAATATCATATTCAAACTTTTATACAATAACTTGCAAACTTACAATACCGCTTTTTTTTTTTTACATATAGCATGAAATATAGCACATAAAACTTTGATACAAAGTAGTTGTGAAGATAATTCTAGTTAATAAATAAGGTGTTCAGTAAAGGCAATAAAGACACGTAATTCATACGTCCAGAAACAAGTCATGCATTCTGGTTTTACTAATACCACTTCCCATCCTTAGTTTTGTGGAACATAACCGTTGTGACCGATAGTAAGACAATGTGTTGTAACGTCGTCAAAAGGATGAAGGTTACGTAATGACCAACAGTCTCGTAATAACCTAAAAACCTCATTTCTTACCCCAATTACCGACTCCGTCACTTGTGGAAACGTTTTGTTTAATAGTTGTAGCCCGATGTTCTTGTTCTCACTTTGGTGAGAAGCGAACATTACTAACCCGTAAGCATAACATGCTTCTTTATGTTGCATGTTAGCCGCTTTTTCTAAATCACGAAGTCCTATATTCGGATATATTGAGTCAAAATAATTTCTTAACTCGTTGCGTAAAATAGCATTTGGGTTCCCCGCAATATATGCGTCAAAGTAAACACATCGTAACTTATGGATTTCCCAATGTGATATCCCCCATCTTTCGAACGAAAGCCTTTTATAAACCAAGGTATTCTTGGAACGTTCTTCAAATGTCTTACAAACTGATCTCGCCTTAAATAGTTGTGCCGAGGAATTCTGACCGACTCTAGACAAGATTTCATCAATCATGTCTCCGGGTAGGTCTCTTAAAATATTGGGTTGTCTATCCATTTTGTGTTTTTATACTGTAAAATAGACAAGAGTTAGATTCATAAAAAAAATACTTATTAATACAAGCAACTTTTACATATATCATAAAGCATAAGCACACTATATTACATATATTACACCACACGAATACAACTATCTTATTCTGACTCGCTCGTTTCTTCTTCTTCGGTTTTGGTTCGTTTTGCCAAGTTTCTAGGGATATATGATGTTCCCCTAATACGAGCCGTCGTTTTCCACATTAGTTTAGAAAAACCTGGTGGTTTAGAGGTTCCCGGGTTATTGTCACAACTTAAGAAATACTGGTGTTGACGATACATATAAAGTTCATCGGGTTTGGAATCAAATTTCTCTATTTTTATGCCCTTTCCCTTATTGTTCTCTTTTGCCTTATTAAATTGTGTTGGGGTAATTTCTATAACATCATCAGAATCCTTGTCGGGATCCGATTCATCGGAGAATTGGTAATCCTCCCAATACTTTGCTTCCTTTGCGGAAACACCATTGACCATAATTAACTTTGGTCGGTTGGTTGAGGATTTTCTTCTACTTAACCGTTTTATTATTTCCCCCACTGGTTCTATTTCTTCTTCCGGTTCCGATTCTTCTTCCGGTTCCGATTCTTCTTCCGGTTCCGACTCTTCTTCCGGTTCCTCTTCGGGAACTTGTGAATCAGTCCACGAATCATTCCAATTTACATTTGACTCTTCATTATTATTAGGTGTGTCAATGGGACTTGTTCTAGAGGTAGACATCTATCACATAATATCAAACACGTTAAGAGATTAATATATCACATAATATTCACATGTTAAAAATATATAGTTTCCAACAAAATTTGTTAAGCAATCATTTTTCAAGTAAACACGGTCGAAGTCCAGACTCACTAATGCATCCTAACAAACTCGATAAGACACACTAATGCAAAATTCTGGTTCTCTAAGACCAACGCTCGGATACCAACTGAAATGTCCCGTTCATATTGATTATAAACGTTCCATATTAATTGATTTCGTTGCGAGGTTTTGACCTCTATATGAGACGTTTTTCAAAGACTGCATTCATTTTTAAAACAACCATAACCTTTATTTTATCAATAAAGGTTTTAAAAAACATTACGTAGATTATAAAATAATGATAATCTAAAATATACTGTTTACACACGACCATTACATAATGGTTTACAATAGAAATATATTACATCGACATATGTTTCTTGAATGCAGTTTTTACACAATATCATACAAACATGGACTCCAAATCTTGTCTTTATTTTAGTATGCAACAGCGGAAGCTCTTAGTATTCACCTGAGAATAAACATGCTTTAAACGTCAACAAAAATGTTGGTGAGTTATAGGTTTAACCTATATATATTTATATATCAAATCGTAACAATAGACCACAAGATTTCATATTTCAATATACATCCCATACATAGAGATAAAAATAATTCATATGGTGAACACCTGGTAACCGACATTAACAAGATGCATATTTAAGAATATCCCCATCATTCCGGGACACCCTTCGGATATGATATAAATTTCGAAGTACTAAAGCATCCGGTACTTTGGATGGGGTTTGTTAGGCCCAATAGATCTATCTTTAGGATTCGCGTCAATTAGGGTGTCTGTTCCCTAATTCTTAGATTACCAGACTTAATAAAAAGGGGCATATTCGATTTCGATAATTCAACCATAGAATGTAGTTTCACGTACTTGTGTCTATTTTGTAAATCATTTATAAAACCTGCATGTATTATCATCCCAAAAATATTAGATTTTAAAAGTGGGACTATAACTCACTCTCACAGATTTTTACTTTGTCGGGAAGTAAGACTTGGCCACTGGTCGATTCATGAACCTATAACAAATATGTACATATATATCAAAGTATATTCAAAATATATTTACAACACTTTTAATACATTTTGATGTTTTAAGTTTATTAAGTCAGCTGTCCTCGTTAGTAACCTACAACTAGTTGTCCAACGTTAGATGTACAGAAAAAAATTGATATATATTTTCTTGAATCAATCCACGACCCAGTGTATACATGTCTCAGGCTAGATCACAACTCAAAGTATATATATTTTTGGAATCAACCTCAACCCTGTATAGCTAACTCCCACATTACTGCATATAGAGTGTCTATGGTTGTTCCAAATAATATATACACATGGGTCGATATGATATGTCAAAACATTTGCATACGTGTCTATGGTATCCCAAGATTACATAATATATTAGAATACATCTATAATAAAATATAAGTTAGCTAGGATATGATTTGTATAGAATTGTTAATATTTCCCGTAGCTACAAATATCAAAAAATATCCAATCTTGTTTTACCCATAACTTATTCATTTTAAATCCGTTTTGAGTGAATCAAAATTCTATGGTTTCATATTGAACTATATTTTATGAATCTAAACAGAAAAAGTATAGGTTTATAGTCGGAATTATAAGTTACAAGTCATTTTTGTAAGAGGTAGTCATTTCAGTCGAAAGAACGACGTCTTGATGACCATTTTGAAAAACATACTTCCACTTTGAGTTTAACCATGATTTTTGGATATAGTTTCATGTTCATAATAAAAATCATTTTCCCAGAAGAACAACTTTTAAATCAAAGTTTATCATAGTTTTTAATTATCAAACCCAAAACAGCCCGCGATGTTACTACGACGGCGTATGTCCAGTTTTACGGTATTTTTCGTGTTTCCAGATTTAAATCATTAAGTTAGCATATCATATAGATATATAACATGTGTTTAGTTGATTTTAAAAGTCAAGTTAGAAGGATTAACTTTTGTTTGCGAACAAGTTTAGAATTAACTAAACTATGTTCTAGTGATTTAAAGTTTAAACCTTCGAATAAGATAGCTTTATATGTATGAATCGAATGATGTTATGAACATCATTACTACCTCAAGTTTTGTGGATAAACCTACTGGAAAAGAGACAAATGGATCTAGCTTCAAAGGATCTTGGATGGCTTGAAAGTTCTTGAAGTAGAATCATGACACGAAAACAAGTTCAAGTAAGATTTCCACTCGAAATAAGATTGTTATAGTTATAGAAATTGAATCAAAGTTTGAATATGAGTATTACCTTGTATTATAAAGATATCTTACTGTAAATAATAAAGATTTCTTGAGGTTGGATGATCACTCTACAAGATTGGAAGTAAGCTAGCAAACTTGAAAGTATTCTTGATTTTATGAAACTAGAACTTGTAGAATTTATGAAGAACACTTAGAACTTGAAGGTAGAACTTGAGAGAGATCAATTAGATGAAGAAAATTGAAGAATGAAAGTGTTTTTAGGTGTTTTTGGTCATTGGTGTATGGATTAGATATAAAGGATATGTAATTTTGTTTTCATGTAAATAAGTCATGAATAATTACTCATATTTTTGTAATTTTATGAGATATTTCATGCTAGTTGCCAAATGATGGTTCCCACATGTGTTAGGTGACTCACATGGGCTGCTAAGAGCTGATCATTGGAGTGTATATACCAATAGTACATACATCTAAAAGCTGTGTATTGTACGAGTATGAATACGGGTTCATACGAGTAGAATTGTTGATGAAACTGAACGAGGATGTAATTGTAAGCATTTTTGTTAAGTAGAAGTATTTTGATAAGTGTCTTGAAGTCTTTCAAAAGTGTATGAATACATATTAAAACACTACATGTATATACATTTTAACTGAGTCGTTAAGTCATCGTTAGTCGTTACATGTAAGTTTTGTTTTGAAATCTTTAGGTTAACGATCTTGTTAAATGTTGTTAACCCAATGTTTATAATATCAAATGAGATTTTAAATTATTATATTATCATGATATTATGATGTACGAATATCTCTTAATATGATATATATACATTAAATGTCGTTACAACGATAATCGTTACATATATGTCTCGTTTCAAAATCATTAAGTTAGTAGTCTTGTTTTTACATATGTAGTTCATTGTTAATATATACTTAATGATATGTTTACTTATCATAATATCATGTTAACTATATATATAACCATATATATGTCATCATATAGTTTTTACAAGTTTTAACGTTCGTGAATCACCGGTCAACTTGGGTGGTCAATTGTCTATATGAAACCTATTGCAATTAATCAAGTCTTAACAAGTTTGATTGCTTAACATGTTGGAAACACTTAATCATGTAAATAACAATTTCATTTAATATATATATAAACATGGAAAAGTTCGGGTCACTACAGTATGCCCGTACAAGCCGCCGGTCCTCTAGTTGGAGCATAGTTGCCAGTTGCTAGTTGTTGTAAGTTGTATATAGTTGTTGCTGTAGGAATACAAGTTGGTACTGTATGCTAGACCTTTTGATAGTTCCATTCACTTAGCCTTGTGCTAACCCCTCATCTCCTCCTTTGCAAGTTTTGGATCTTAGTGTTGGTAGGGACGGCAGTCGAGTTGAAGATATGTTTGACAAGACGAACTCTGATGTCATAAATTTTGTAAATATGTAACTAGTCGTTTAACGTAACACCTGCGGTTTGTAATAAAGTAATTAACTATATGATTTGGGGTAATCATGTTTGTGATTAACTAAGGGCATTTGTGTAAATTCAGTCTTCCGCTGTAATTTAATAAATAAATAAAAAACAGAGTGTTACAATATATGTGCTTGTTTTAAATTATTTTATAACTTATACGCGTTAACTATTAAAAGAAAGATTTCAGATTCTAACTAAATGTTAGTTATTTTCTTTTCATATGAAAAAACATGACTATATCTAGTACTCTTAATACAACAATTATGTCTTCTACTACTCTTAATACTACTCTTAATAAAAAAACATGTCATATGTTCAGTGGCGAAAACAGGAATTTTTTTCACCCGGGGCGAAATTTTTTTTTTAAAGCGTATCAACTTTTTTTGGTAAAATATGGAGGTTTTGAGGAAAAATATGGTGATTTTTGAGCAAAATGTGGAGGTTTTTAGGCAAAATATGAAGGTTTTGGAGCAAAATACGAAGGTTTTGGGGCAAAATACGGAGGTTTTGGGGCAAAAACAAAAATTCCACCGGGGGCAAAGTCGAAAAACCCAAAATTTTTACACTAAAAATTGCAAATCGACTGGGGGCATCTGCCCCCCTTGCCCCATGCTATTTCCGCCACTGCATATGTTAATTATACCAATTCGTGTTTTGTAAATTAAGTTTGATATATTACCTTTTTACATATATTAATTTATTAACTTATAAAAAATCAATTATATATTCACATTTTCCAAATTAATAATTCTCATACAGAAAACATTTAGTTTAAAAAAGTCATTTCGAGTTCGCATTCTCGTTCTAGCAAGACAGTATGGAACATCTTATTTAGGGATTGTTACTTACCTTTTTATTTTAAATGCATAAAATAAATATTATGGAATACATTATAAAAGAACTTTACATCATTATTTTTATTTATTTATAAAAGTGAATTATTAATTTGGTACAACTTAAAAAGAAATAATGAAATACAAGAATTGAAACGGAAGGAGTACGTTTTTAGTTTTTATAAAGTTGTTATTTACTTTGGTTAATTATTAATAAATTAATTTTAAAATATGCATATTTACTATTAAATTAGAAAGTGAAGTAAAATGATATAAAATGCTACAAAGTTTCAAATTTAGGATCTTGTGGTTCAAAGATTAACTAACGCTTTGACAAGCTAGGCAAAGGCACGTTTCTATTGAATCTTTCACACAAATTAGACCACACCCTGTCGTAATAAGTTTTCACAAAACTTCTCTCCTTCGCATCATCACAAACACCTTTAATTTTTCTTTCACAAATCCCTCCCTATCATAAACTCCATCAACTTGACCCATCTTTTTATTATTATTTAAATACAAAATTTAAATATAAATAACATAACAAATTAAATAATATAAATAAACATTACATAATTAATAAATGATTACATCAATTAAAAAATGATTACATAAATTAAACTACGATTACATAAAAATAATACGAATAAAATTAAACTACGATTAATTAAACTAAAATTACAACTAATGATATAATACCACTCAATCAGTATAATATTCATTCTCACTACGATCAGTCTCGTGAAGAATGTCGTTCCAAATATCATTGACATACAACGCGACATGTTTTGAGTTTATTATTGCTTTCCGAGTATTTCGGCCCATTTATCATTATCATCAAGCAACTCGAACACCGCATCGTCTTCATCCCAATACGCAAACTTGAATGCCTCGCATTCAACGTTCCGTCTTAAATAGTCGAACAAAGTAGATGCATCAACCCCGGTATCAACAACATCCAACGTATGGACAGTTTCACCGTAGTGTTGCTTCATATCGTCGGAAAAAAGCCACCGGTATGAACGTCGAAAGTAGCAATGTTTTGTAAAAACCATGTTTCTGAAGTGAAATTGTATAAACCATGAGAGTGACATGTGAAATATGAGAGTGAAATTTGAGATTGAAATATGAGAGTAAGTGAAGTTGCATAAAAAAAGAAAGTGTTTGAGTTATATTTATATTGGTAAAAAGTAGAAGTTTAGAAAGAAAAAAAAAATATTTTCAAACGGCTCAAAATAGAAAAGCTTGAATTTGTGCTGGGTCCCACAATTTCTTCGTCACTGCACCGTTGCAGGCGCAACAGACGGATCCTCTAGCAATCCGCTGCCTATGGTTGTCACAGGGTGGCGATCGGTGGTGATGGGTGGCGGTCGGCTCTCTGGCAATCGATAGACTTAGGGCTTATATACACCAACAGTTTAGGCCTAAATACACAAATGTCAAACGACATCTTTTGGTACATTAAACTACCCAATTATGCAGATCTTTTATTATAGAAGATCAATATAGTTGGATGTAATTTTATTTTATAAAAGTCAATAAACTATTACAAATACATATCTTAATACAACCAAAAAAATAATACGCAATTGCGAGGCCAATTCCTAGTCATAGACAGGGCTGGTCAAACTTTGGTCAAAACTTTTGCATGACCCGGGCGAAATGATTATAAAATGTCCCCAACAGTTATGCAAACATATATCTTTTTGAGGTACTATGGGTATTAATAATTTTTTCGAAATGATGCCCCTAACCGTGTGATGCTCCGGGCCGTCGTCCGCTTCGCCCATAGCCTTAGCCGGCTCTGGTCATAGAGTGATATTAACGTCACCACATAGACTTGTTGACAGGACGTGTTCTCGGTACACTATTAGAAAATTCAAAACATGCGACGATCACCTTTTGTTGAACATAAAAAACGTTGTTTAGACTATCTTTAACCATGGCTGGCAAATTGGGCGTGTTGATAGGTAGGGGTAGGGTGGTTTGGCAGTCGTGCTAGTAAACTGGAAAATAATGGGGTGACGTGATGAGTGGCATGTTGAGTGATGTGTTAAAATCTGATTGGAAGTTGGGTAAAAAAGATGATAAAAAAATAACTAAAAAAGAAAATTGAACCAATCAAAAAAAGGAAAATCCTTGCACGCCTTCTTTCTTCCACGTGCTCCTGGCACACACGCCGACATTGAAGGCCTTTAACACGCCTTGTTAGTGGCGTGTGTTTGTGACACACAAGCCTGAGCACGCCTTGTTATAGATGGTTTAAAGGGTCGTTAAACGACAATATTTTTGATACCCACCCGGCACTACTACACAAAATGACATTCCAAACCAGTTTTAAGGACTTTGCAAACCGGTTTTAAAACCGGTTTGCAAAGGGAGGGGTTTGCAAAGTCGAGACCGGTTTTAAAACCGGTTTGCAAAGTGGGATTTCGGAACCGGTTTTAAAAAAAAAACAGGTTTGCAAAGGGGGGTTTCGGAACCCTTTTTTAAAAAAACGGGTTTGCAAAGGGGGGTTTCGGAACCTGTTTTTTTCACAAAACCGGTTTCGATTCTTTCTCTTTTTTTTTTTAAAGTTAATTGTAATCTTCATCTTCATCCTTGGCTATTCTCTTTTCTGGAACATAAACAACATAACAAACAATTCTAACAATGCTTAAATCAAAACGAACAATGCTTAAATCAACTTATTATAGTTATAGATAAAGCTCAAAAAACTGATTAAATCAATTCGAACAATGCTTAAATCAACACGAACAATGCTTATACATTCATACGTTATTATTTCTATAAATCAACATGAGCAATGCTTATATATTCATTGCTTCTGAGCTGCAATGCTTAAATCAAATTAACTTTAAAACTAAAACTACATAAAAACAAAACTAGCCTATCGATCTTAGTTTGAACTTGAATTCTCACTTCCAATCCAAGCCCCACAACTCCCTGTTGAACATGAATTATCACTTCCAATCCAAGATCCACAACTCCCTGTTCATAATATTTATGACTATATCAAATGTATAAAGATAAAATCAAATGTGTGATTATACATACTCTTTAATTTGATGATTACCTTATAACCATACGTCAAATCCACAATATGCAATATCAAGAAACTCTTAACTATAATCTGCAATGTCAACAAACTATATATACGATTAGTAATAATTTAATAAAACTTAAATTTAGAATAGAATAAAGTAATAATAATAAAGAAAAAGCATGTAAGAAGGTTTTGAATGTAAGTAGATGATGGAAGTGATGGTGGAGGGAAAAGTGAGATATTCATTTTGGTTTATGTATTTAAATTTTCATATGCCGCTCAAAAAAAAAAAAAAGGCATTCAGACAATAGAGACCGGTTTGCAAAATAAAACAGGTTTGCAAAGTTGGAAGAGGTTTTTTCAGAGAAACCGGTTTGGAAAATGGACTTTTGGAACCTGTTTTTGTTAGAAACCGGTCTGGGATTTCCGTCAGCCTTAAAACCGGTTTGCAATCTATATTGGAACAGGTTTTTATGGTAAATATTTAAAACCGGTTTGCAAAAAGGGTTTGCATACTCAAATATGTAGTAGTGCGGTTTTGGTCAAAAGTGGCGTTTTTTGGCGCCACCAAAAATGTTATTTCATGTACTGGTATGGATTAACACTGTTAGTTATAGCTTCGTTCATATCATTTAAAAGTCAGTGATTTTATGGAACCAAATTTAATACGCGTATACATGATCAACGTTTAGCTAACATTCACAAAATGAAGGTTTGACAGTCAATATATATATGTTCAAAACTACGAACAAACAACTAAAGGAAGCTATCAACCCCAAGGCGTAGAGTTGAAATTCGTACATACTCCCAGCTTAGCTTCCATCAACAATTTTATTTTAACAATATATTTAAGATAAAAATCTTTCAGTAAAATGGAACTAATCAAAATATAAGTATTTATAGAAACTAGTCTCAAGTTTATTTTAGGATCTAAAGGAAAATCATATGTGCTAACAAACGTATGCCATATTTTTTTAAAAAGAAGCATGCATATGATCATATTGAGATAACCGTCGTGTATTGTCTATTTCAATAATTAACGTAATTGTTTTGAAATATTAAACACTATTATCGATTAACCTTAGCAAACGACTATATATATTATATATTGGAGTGCCATATAATGCAATAATTAAGGCGGTAAGGCCCCTCGATCCACTTCAATTCTAATTTTTTTTCTTTCTTGCAACTGATTGTGCTTGTCGTTTGGAGTAGTTGAAGTGTCGTTTTAATTTGATGAATGGTGCATCAAAATACATCAACTAGAGTACTAGAGTATAAATGAGCTTTAGTTAGATGGTAACTTGGAATATATTTAAATGTAAGAACTTTTGTTTTTTGGATCAAGTTGGATGAAGATTAGGACACAAACTATTATACAAGTATAATAAAGTTGTCAATATGAGCTCATACTTTTCTAAGATACTTAATTTAATTAATAATATATAATATATTGTAATTATTTGTAGTAAAAATATGTATAACGATGGGTAAGACGTAAGCCAATCAACAATTAACAATGTGTATTCATCGTCCCCTGCCACTTTTAATTAACCCTTCAATTATTAGTAATCAAGTGGACGGACAACATATAAAATTAAATAAAATCAGTTAATTAAACGACATATTTTGATCGCACAAACAATGGGATATTCCTAGCATATATTTTTTTTTTTTAATTCGTAGATAAAACATCCCTTGCAACAACTTCATTTAGAGTTCATTAGCACAATAATTTACCGATATGCACAATGATTTTAAGTACATTAAGTTTTAATTATCGTTAGAAAAATTCATTATATTTTAATACTTTTCTTTTGCTAAGAAAGCACTAAGATTTTTCTTTGTCAAAAGACACTCGTAACGGTTTGTGTGATCTTCCCTATTATTATTATTATTATTATTATTATTATTATTATTATTATTATTATTATTATTATTATTATTATTATTATTATTATTATTATTATTATTATTATTATTATTATTATTATTATTATTATTATTATTATTATTATTATTATTATTATTATTATTATTATTATTATTATTATTATTATTATTATTATTATTATTATTATTATTATTATTATTATTATTATTATTATTATTATTATTATTATTATTATTATTATTATTATTATTATTATTATTATTATTATTATTATTATTATTATTATTATTATTATTATTATTATTATTATTATTATTATTATTATTATTATTATTATTATTATTATTATTATTATTATTATTATTATTATTATTATTATTATTATTATTATTATTATTATTATTATTATTATTATTATTATTATTATTATTATTATTATTATTATTATTATTATTATTATTATTATTATTATTATTATTATTATTATTATTATTATTATTATTATTATTATTATTATTATTATTATTATTATTATTATTATTATTATTATTATTATTATTATTATTATTATTATTATTATTATTATTATTATTATTATTATTATTATTATTATTATTATTATTATTATTATTATTATTATTATTATTATTATTATTATTATTATTATTATTATTATTATTATTATTATTATTATTATTATTATTATTATTATTATTATTATTATTATTATTATTATTATTATTATTATTATTATTATTATTATTATTATTATTATTATTATTATTATTATTATTATTATTATTATTATTATTATTATTATTATCATCATCATCATTATTATTATTATTATCATTATTATTTGTTTGTGATCTTACAAACTATGATAAGAGATAAGTCAAGCTATGAAAAATCGAGTTATTGTTTAAGAAAACATTTATACAGCTAGTTTAAGCGAGTGATGACACGTATAATCAGTTTCCTAAAAACAGAAGGTCGCTCTCATGAACAAATTAAAGTGTTAGGAAATTAGCAAAGAGTAGGTAAGGAAAAGGACTATTTATAAACTAATACTCATATATTTTTTCACGCTTTTAAAAGTGTGAAATTTCGGTTAAATTCCTTCACTTATAATATGTGTGCATGTATTTATTAAATTTATAAATGTATAATATCATCAGATTTTTACATATAAAATTGTAAAGAAAAAAGATCACACTTATTGGCGTGTATAATGATAAATATAATCACACTTAAGAGTGTAAAGTTAATTTTGTCACAAATTTTATTTCAAACTTCTCATTGTGTTTAGAAATGAGGTGTAACAAATTCACTCACACTTTCAAATGTGATTAAATTTGTGTTTGTAAACACTAATAAGTATATACATTTTTTTCTACAATTTTATGTAGGGGTGTTCATCGGTTCGGTTTTTGATTTTTCGGTTTATTCGGTTTGATTTTTCGGTTTTTAAACTTATAAAATCAAAACCGAAAACCAAACCGAAACCAAATTTAAATATCAAAACCATAACCAAAACCGAACTGAAAACCGAACTGAAAACCAAATTTGATTTCGGTTTGGTTTCGGTTAAAACCGTAAAAACTTTAACGAGCACAAACTTACATATAAATTAGGAAATGGTTGTGGATAAAATTTAAGTATGCATGGTATATAACATGTTTATTGTTTAATAAAAACGTAATAATACATCAAATATAATATAAATATATAAATATTATAATTATAAATATGTTTTAATATGTTATTAATTTGAATTCGGTTTTTAATTCGGTTTTTGGTTAACCAAATTTAAAATTTTCAAAACCAAAAACCAAACCAAAAACCGAATTATGAATTCTGTAACACCGGCCATTTTTTTTTTTAAACACAGCGGAAGACTTTTATATTAAAATCACAACATTTAATACATCATAGCAGAAATCCAGATAATTAAGTTTAAGTTTACACGAGGTGTTACTTATTACAAAATAGATGTTACAAAAGTCCACATCAGAGTTCACACGTCAAACATGTCTTCAATACTAGCACCCGTCTAAACTAGCAGTACCTAAACCTGCAAGGGTGGAAATGTGGGGGATTAGCATAACGCTAAGTGAATAGAATCTATCTAACAGATATAGCTTAAGCAACATACAAGCTATATACAAACAACAACACATGCTAACTACCAACTAGCATACGATAAGATAATACGAGGATCGGCGGCTTGTACGAGCACACAACTCTCAGCTGATCGGGCTTGAGTCTACCGATAGTCCCTGCTACTCAATTCACAGTATAGTTATCCAGATGCAGGGGATGCATCATTCACACTATACTCCACAATCAGTAGCCTATGGACCCAACCTCTCCTAGGCACGGTTGGCCTCATACGGACTCTAACCTCCCTGTCTCGAGTCCCCAGTCTCCCTAGGCCCGACTGGTGCCATTCACACAGTGTACATATAATTTACACATAACATCAGGCATACTATATTATTCTAACATGGCAATCCCTACACTATGCATGGTAAAAGAGTCGACCACAGTAGCATGATATGCTACTTAAACTCTATCCGGAGATAGACCCACTCACCAATTACCGGCAACTGTTGAGTTATTATTTCTAAACTTCCTCCGTGTTCTTATCTCCTGAGAACAACAAAAACCAAGTTAGAATAATGTTCTCATCAAAATTAAAACACACTGACAGCACATTTCAATAAATTAGTAAAAATGTGTTCGCTAAAAATTCATGCTTAACACTTATGCATTTTCAAAATTTACATCCTGAAAATCATAAAAACACGCGGACAGCATAACGGCTATAAATCAACACTTAGTAAAATATTATGCCCTCAAAGACACACGGTTGACTGTCTCACACAGTCGACCGATTGTGTCCACACACTCGGTCGAGTGTCTTCTCACTCGGTCGACTGACTAAGTCAAAACATCTGGTCAGAATTCATACACACTCGGTCGAGTGTGTCACTCAACCGATCGATCGTCTACACAGTCGGTCGAGTGTCAGGAGACACTCGATCGAGTGTGTTCATCTGATGAAGAAGATGAACACAGCTACGGGTTTAACCCAAAAATCACCAAATCTCGACCATATACTCGGTTTCGACCTCAAAACTTATCACATCTTGTTTATAAAACCTTTTGGGACATAAACCCACAAATATTACATCAAAACAACAACAAATTGCACCAATTTGACATCAAAACCCACTTTGATAAAAACCTAACTTTAAACTCAATTTGACATAAATTTCGGTAATGAAAATGGGTGATTCTTACCTTGTTTGAATCAGTAAAACATAAAGAATCGATTTCTAACACGAATCAAACTTCAAATCGAGATTTGGAGAATTAGGGTTCAAGAGGTGAAGAAAGTAGGTACGGGAGTGATTTTGGGGAAAAGTCTAGAAATGTGAAAATAAGGTAAGTATTACCCACTTATTTGGGTTAAAACTCATACCCCACAACACACGGGTATTTATCAGTTATATGAAATCTTACGTACCTCGTTAGGCGGCCCTAACGGAGTCCAAATTAAATAAACAAACCTGTTCTGTGACCCTTGTCACAAACTAGTCTTAACCAAATAATAAAATAACACTATTCACATAATTATAAATAAAAGCATATAAAACACATAATAAAATTCTAAGGGTAAAATAGTCCACTTAAAACTAGTCCAGGTTCCAGTCTGTTACAAATCCACCCCCTTAAAGAGATTCCGTCCTCGGAATCTGGTCTTGGTCAAATAAACGTGGGTAGCGGGTTCTCATCAACTCTTCCGTTTCCCACGTAAGATTAGAACCCAAACTGTGTTTCCACTCAATCAACACCATCGGTATCTCTTTCTTTCTCAACTTAGTCACCTTTCGGTCAACTACACAGACCGACTCTTCCACCAATTTCTTATTCAAATCGACCCTTAAATCTTCTAAAGGAAGAAGTTGCGTTTCATCGTCGACTTTACACTTACGAAGATAACACACGTTGAATGTATTATGAATACCGGATAACTCTGGCGGAAGATCTAACACCACAGTCTGATCATTCAACACTTCACTGATCGAAAACGGACCAATAAATCTCAGTGCTAACTTACCACGTTTGCCGAATCTGATAACCCCTTTCCACGGCGAAAATTTTAGATACACTCGTTCACCAACATTAAAGGTTACCGGATGTCTACGCGGATCAGCATACATTTTCTGCCTGTCTCTAGCAGCTTTCAACTTTTCTCGCGCAATTGCAACATTGTCGGCTGTCATTTGAACAATTTCGGGACCTGCGAACTGTTTCTGCCAGACTTCTAACCAACAAGTCGGAGTTCTGCAACAACGACCGTACAACATTTCATAGGGTGGCATCCCTATACTCGAATGATATAAATTATTATACGCGAATTCGACCAACGACAAATGTGTATCCCACGAACCACCGTATTCTAACACACAAGCCTTTAACATATCCTCCAAAGTCTGTATCGTTCTTTCACTCTGACCGTCTGTCTGAGGATGATAAGCTGTACTTAAATTCACACGTGTACCCAGATTCTGTTGAAGACTATTCCAAAAATTCGACACAAAACTGGAATCTGTGTCTGAAACGATTGATAACGGCACACCATGTCGACTAACTATTTCTTTCACATACAATTCGGCTATTTCACTTAACGAAGCTGTTTCACGAGTAGCAAGAAAATGAGCACTTTTAGTTAGACGATCCACTATTACCCAAATCATATCATGTCTTTTCTGAGTTCGAGGTAGTTTTGTCACAATATCCATCGTTATATGTTCCCACTTCCACTCTGGAATCTGTAACTGGCGTAACGAACCATAAGGTTTCTGATGTTCTGCCTTCACTTGAGCACAAATATGACACTTTTCGACATATCGAGCGATATCTGTTTTCATTGTCGGCCACCAATACACTGTTTTCAAATCATGATACATCTTATTACTACCCGGATGTACTGTCAACCTGGATTTGTGAGCTTCTGTCATGATTAAATCCCTCAAGTCTCCAAGTTTAGGCACCCAAACACGATTGTTTAATGTCTTCAGTCCCCGTGAGTCATCAATTAAGTCCACTTTTCGTTTGGTCATTTGTTCAGATTTAATATGTTCGTCCTCTAAAGCACAGGCCTGAACGGTTCTTAAACTGTTAATCAAATACGAAGTTATATTCAAACGAAGCAATTTCACATTTTCACTTGACTTTTTACGACTTAGCGCATCTGCAACCACAATTGCCTTACCCGGATGATATTTAATTTCACAATCATAATCTTTGATCAACTCTTGCCACCGTCTCTGACGCATATTCAATTCTTTCTGTGAGAAGATATACTACAAACTATTGTGATCTGTACAAATAACATAATGGGTTTCATACAAATAGTGTCTCCACAGTTTCAAAGCAAACACTACTGCAGCCATTTCAAGATCATGCACTGGATAATTCTTCTCAAGAACTTTCAACTATCGCGAGGCGTAGGCGATTACTTTATCTCTTTGCATTAATACACAACCGAACCCAGCAAATGACGCATCACAGTATACCACGAAGTTGTCTGAACCTTCTGGTAAAGCTAACACTGGTGCCTGACACAGTAGCTATTTCAAAATCTGAAAAGCCCTTTTCCTATTCATTAGTCCATTGAAAGGCCACATCTTTACGAGTCAACTTAGTCAATGGACCTGCTATTTTAAAAAAATCTTTGATAAACCTGCGATAATAACCAGCCAATTCCAGAAAACTCTTAATCTCAGTCGGAGTCTTCGGAGAATTCCAATTCATTACCGCTTCTATCTTTATCGGATCAACCTTTATACCTTCGGCACAAATCACATGACCCAAAAACTACACTTCACGTTACCAAAATTCACATTTTGAAAATTTTGCAAATAGTTGCTCGCGTTTCAACAAGTTCAAAACCTGTCTCAGATGTTCAGCATGTTCACTCTCTGTCTTTGAATACACTAGTATATCGTCTATAAACACAATCACAAACTTATCTAAGAACGGACGACACACTCTATTCATTAGATCCATGAAGACTGCTGGCACATTTGTCAACCCAAACGGCATGACAAGAAATTCATAATGACCATACCTTGTTCTGAACGCTGTTTTCGGTATATCTGATTCAGCAACACGAACCTCGTGATATCCTGATCGTAGATCTATCTTAGAAAAGAATGAAGCACCCTGTAACTGATTGAACAAGTCGTCTATTCGAGGTAACGGATACTTATTCTTCACTGTTCTTTTGTTCAATTCACGATAATCAATACACATACGCATTGACCCATCTTTCTTTTTAACAAACAATACCGGAGCACCCCATGGTGAAGAACTCGGCCAGATAAACCCACGATCTAATAACTCTTGAATATGTGACATCATTTCACGGATTTCAGACGGCGCTAATCGGTATGGAGATTTTGCAACTGGAGTTGTTTCAGGAACCAACTCAATCTTATATTCAACTTCCCTTACCGGCGGCAGACCTGGTAACTCATCTGGGAACACTTCAGAAATTCTGATACTACCGGAATATCGGCCACTGTTTTCTTTTCTTTCTTCGCATCAATCACATATGCAAGAAATGATTCACAACCCTTTGCCATCGACTTTTTCGCTTTCATCATGGTTATCAACTAAAAATTATACCCGCCCTGCTCCCCTTGGGCCACAACACGGGTTCCATTGTTCTAACGAAAGGTAATCATTTTCCTATCACACTTAATATTAGTCCTAAGCGAGCTCAGCCAATCCATTCCTAATACTACATCAAAGCTAGGAATCGGTAACACTAAACAAGTCACCGGGAAAGACTTCCCTTCGATCTCTATACAAACCCCAGACACATATGTTGTGACGGGTGTGGTCTTACCATCGGATACTTCTACACTATCTGGCTTGGGTAACACAGTAGCTGGTAAATTCAACTTAGCACATAAATCTAGGGACATAAAACACCTATTGGCACCACAATCAAACAATACGCGAGCAGATATTGAGTTGATTAGAAACATACCAGTGATCACTTTATCAGTTGCCATAACATTCTCAACCGACATTTGAAAAGCTCTAGCCTCTGCTGTCAGAGGGTTCTTCCTCTTCTGCCCACTCGAGGCAGTTGACCCTCCGGCTGATGTCGAACGCGTGCCTGACCCTGCCCCGGAACTACCACTCTTCGATGGACAACTAACTGCACGATGCCCTGGTTTGTGACAACTCCAACACACACTATTTGGATACGGACATGCTGAAGACTCATGCCCAACAATATCACACTTTAAGCATCTTCTTGTAGCCTCAGAACACTGACCACTGGGAGAAGATTGACACGTGTGACACCAATTCCCTTTACCTGATCCAGACCCAGTACTACTCTGACCACTTTTACCCTTCGATTTAAACCCACCAGACTTCTTGGATTTAGATCCTGATTGATCAGATACTTGCCCACCTTGTTGTAGCACATTACCAAACATTCTATTTCTGGCGGCATGAACATCACTTTCTACCACCTTAGCCATCACAACAGTTTGAGACAACGATGTAGTTGTTCTAACAAAAGTTCGGTACTCTGGCAGGATGATATTAACAAAATGCTGGATACGAGACGCTTCGTCTGGCACCCATTGTTGTACAAACCTCAGTTTATCCATAAACTTCTCTACTACCTCATCGATCGTCATTTGAGGTGTCATCTTCATTTCAAGAAACTCAGTCTTGATTCGATTCATATCAAACAAATTACAATACTATTCACACACCTTCTCATGAAACTGCTCCCACGTGATCATACTCACTTGCTCCTTCGGTATACTGGATATAAAAGAATCCCACCAAATCATAGCCCTACCTTTCAACAGTCGACTAGCATATGTAACTTTCAACTCAGGTTCACACTGACACGCTTCAAATACCCTTTTAATTTCTCGCAACCAATTGAGAGTTACAGTCGGATTAGTACTTCCAGAGAAGTCGGAGGGTTTGTAATCCCGGAAGTTCTTATAAGTACACTTTTTAAGTGGTTGCATGTAGGGTTGTTGAAACATTTGCATTTGGTATGGGCTCATCATTATGGGATTTTGGTAAGTAAAAGTGTTTTGCAGTGGCATATAATATTTATAACGACCCTCATTTTTTTCCATTCTATATTTTTCCAATATTAAAAGCCCAAACAATATAATTAAAACTTAATGATTAAACTTTAATCAACAATTGTTAAGTGTTAAGAGTTAGAAAACATATTAATTAACTTTGTACAAAAATTGACAAGTTAATAAAAGATGAAAATAATAAACTGTTAGTCGACACTCACTGCTAATTAAAATTTATGCATTTATGTAATATTATAACTAATAACCTATAAGTAATAAATAAAAAGTGACATTTATATAAATAATAAAACAATTGGGAACTAAATATATACAAGTCATGAATTAGTAAAAAGAAAATAATACTTATCATGTAGTAAATGTAAAAATAATAATAATAATAATAGTAATAATAATGAGACTAAAAAAATCTTACATCCTTATGTTGACTAAAAATAAAGTGTAAACTAGTACATCCTTATGTTGACTAATTATAAACTAGTACCACCTATTGTTGACTAAAAATTATAAAACAAAATAAAATCATTAATTAGAACATCCTTATGTTGACTAACACTCTAATACTTGCACTATATAAACACCTAGTTTCTCATTCACAAATCACACCAAAATCCTCTCTCAAAAACAATCTCTCCCTCTCCCTCTCTTGTGGTATTCGGATCTTCAATCTTGTTCTTCGTGTTCTTCAAGAATCTTTAAGGAGTTCTTCAAGATTTTCAAGGCTTTGATCTTCCATCTTCATCGTGTTCATCTTTTCTTTGTTAATTATCTTGAATCTTCAAAGGTATAACATAAACCCTAAACTATTTACATAAACTTTGATCTTTGATAATTCATATTCATATTATAAACTTGTTATTCATAAGTATATACATAAACACACCTAGATTTATATATACATATATACATGTAAAAAAAAATATTTATATATATATATATACATATATATACGAATTATATATACATATACATATTAAAACCTTAAACCCTAATTACACCTAAACTATAATTCTTAAACTCTAATTAATTAAACTCTAAACATTTATGAAATCCTAGGACATTAATTACTAAACCCTAGTTATTAATTACTACTTTAATTAACTAACCCTAATTAATGAAACCCTAATACTACTTATACTAGTACTTAACATGTATACACTATTACTATTACTAGCACCTATGACCTACTAATTATATTGTAGCACAAAAACATTTTGGGATATGTATTAGAGATGTATAGATCTTCGAACTTTCTTGACGAATGGTTTCTACGAGATTCTAGGCAGAGGGTTTGGATTTCCGATTTAAAGGGTCCTATGGCTCAAGCCCCTAGATCTAAATTAGCCATTCGAAGGGAAAGGGGTGATTGGAAGCTTATCTAATACGGCAAGTATCCTAAAATGGAAACACTCATAAAAGTAGAAACTCTCTAGTCATAGAAACTTAGTAAAATAAGAAACTTTCTAAAAATAGAAACTTTATAAAAATAGTAACTTACTAGGAATAGAAACTTAGTAAAACAAACTATACTTAAACACATACTTAAACTTAAACATGGGCAAAACACTTAACTACTCTTAAATGTCAATAGGTTGACTTTCCTGCTCACTCGTTCAACTCTCTATTCCGAGGAATAACTCTCTCTACTTACTAAGGTGAATTCATAGCCCCATTCTTTATTGCTAGCAAACTTATTTAACTTATTTGGGGTGAGACACATGCTGCTTTTACTATTTACAATTTAGACACAAGTACCAACTGCTAAAACTATGCTATACCCGGCTACGTCCGACTAAGTCCCTACAGTGATATTTTTAAGTGCTGCGGCATGCTTATTTATTGGGGGTAGGCCTATCGGGAGTAACGTCCCCGATACATTTGACTCAGTCTTTGTATTACTTGATAATGAAATTTAAACCGACAAGGACAGACACAACTTGTCATGGGGCAAACTTGAACGTTTAGTCTAAATATCACGCACTGGCATAACTTTTGGATCTGCGAGATCTACTTTTTGATCCTGCGGGAGATCAACTTTACAACTAAATCTTGTGGTCTAAAAACAACGATAACTACTTTTGTTAAACCTATGAACTTCACTCAACCTTTTTGGTTGACACTTTAGCATGTTTTGTCTCAGGTGCTGTTTGATTCAAGCTTTCTTATCTACTACTTATGTGATGCTACTTGGACTTAGGATCAAGAGATATCGCATTTATTACTTCTGCATATGAACAATTACTTTATCGTTATTTCCATTATTGTAACGACATTTCATTTTCCGCTGCGTACTCAATAAAGTTAAATTTTCTCATTTAGTATTGTTCTCGTATTATAATATGTTGGTTTATTTGATATTAGTAACGTTTCTTCCAGACCCTATTGGGAGGACGTTACAGATTGGTATCAGAGCATAACCAGGCTGTTATAGAGAACCAGGATTGCATTTTTATGTGTACCTTACTTGCTAGCTAGGGTGCCTTAGCAATTTAGGAAACTATAACCTTTCCTTCCTTACACTTAAAGCACTTAGGATTGCCTTATAATCTTAACAATCATGCTTTACCAAACTTGACTTAAAGATTCTAATCAAAGTCTCTTTCCTAATGTAGGACTACAACTTTTCTTGACCATAGTGCCTTTAATTGTTGCCTTTAACTATTAAATGCTACACTATACTTTAGAAACTTTACTTATCTTAGAATGCTGAGCTAATCTAAGAACTCTGCTCACTTTCCTGAGTACTATCCAATTGCACCACCGCATCTAAATGCGACACAATGATTTCAGAAATTCTTGACATTCATAAGTCATCTATCATGGTTATGTGTATTACATATGTATTACATGAAATATTATCCATGATTTTGAAACTCTTATAATTGTTACTACTCGCACACAAACGTATATAACTCCCTGTTATATCACGTACCTATATGCCTTATGCCTTTATGCATCGGTTTGTGAATCGAAAAATGTCATTGGGTTATCATAGTATACGAATTGAAAGTCTTTAATCAAAAGATTATTAGATTACATACTTATCACTTTATGGTCTCGACACGTCATACTGCCATTATTAAAGTATAGACACATCATATCTTATTATATCTTATTGTATCTATCCCAATAGATTTTGTCTAACACTTTTCCTAAATTCCCTCCATAAATTACGGAAATCTTTTTGCGATATACACGTATTCGAGGAGATGAATATATCATCCAGTATTCAACACTAATCTCATATCAAAAACCCTAATTCCAAACACATAATATGGATTCCTCGAACTCTTCGAGCTCCAATGGCAGCGTAACCGGAATGAACCAACCAATCAGCCATCATCTATTTTGGATGAATTGGGGATGGGTTCGTAGTAAACTTAATCAATGGAGACAAGAAGAAGGTGATCCCTTCCACCAACCGAATTCACCTCTTGGTGAAGAACCTGAAGCACTTACTGGCGAACCCGTTCGGAACACTATTTTCACCCTCATTTCCAGGATATCCAGTCACGAATATATAATATCTAAAATTTTAGATCTTATTCGTCCACTTGTCCGAACCGCCAATCATCCCGGAATAATAGAAGAAGTCAACGAGCTTCGCGCTCGAGTAGTGGCTCTGGAGAATATGGTGCGAAACCTACGAACACCAGCAGCAGCACCAGCAGCATAACCAGTACCACCAGTACCATCAGCATCACCACCAACATCACCACCAACATCACCAGCTTCACCAACGACAACATCCGCATTCCACACCTCAACATCGCACTCAGTACCTCAAACATCAACATCATACGCCCCATAGATACCAAGAAATATTATTAATAATGAGTTAAGATGTATTGACTCATTCTTCCTGAAGAATTACATATGTATACTTTATATATATGGATTGGAACAATAATAAATCTTTTCGTACTAAGCTATTACGTGTGAATCTTAACTAGTATGTACTACATGGTTAATTCATATCACAATATGCTATGATGTACATCTTTTGTTAATAACTTAACAATCGTTAATCATTGCTTCAATACAATAAACTCCATTTCGTAATAAACCAAGTGTATTACTCAAATATATGATTGATTGTATACTTTAATTTTCGATGTACTCGAAACTTTCTAGAAAATATCATTAGTGCCTTATGAATTTCACAAGAATTCCAAGAGCACCAACATCATATACCGAAGTATATCAATAACAATGAACGATGAAGTATTAATTCATAACTTCATTAGCGAAATATTTCACGACAATTATGAAATCTCTAAGGTTTTGGAGATTATTTATTCTCGTTTCAACAGCAAATCAAATGAGTTTAATATTATATTAGCTCATTAAAACCATGATTACATCTGAAGAATACATATATGAACGTATATCTTCTCTTTTGTACAAACTGTTAATTGTAAAAAATATTTTAACGGGTAGGTAAAACCCGAGAGATATTCATATCTCATATAAATATGTTACATTGTACATTCTTCCATTCTGATTCAGCAGTTGTTAACTATACTACTTACATTCACATGATATATGTATATGTTCACCAAAGAAAAACCATTTTCATACAAATTCAGTTACATACTCTGATTTTGACATATCGAAACTTAAGTAAAGCTTTAGCAAGTGTTATCTTCCTAAAGATCACTACATTCATGAATTATATTCATTCGTATTCTATGATGAATTATCAAATCAAACCACCGAACTTACCATTCCTTACTTTTGAAAATCACAACATTTCTTCGTCAACCGTTAGATCCATTGATGGATGCATCTTACGCTTAAACACTTCAAATTTAAAATTCTTGAAAACATCCTTTGAATCTTGACGATCGCAATCAGCGTTTAATCATCTAAAAATGAAATTTCTTGAAACCATTTCGGATTGATAACCGATGATTCAAATATGGCTGCATTAAATGCAGAGGAAACAGAAAAATTGTAGATGGTCTTAAGGGCCAACAGTTTGATAATAAAGAATGGTACGTTGGAAAAGCTCAAAAGAAAATTTGGAACTGAAAAACGGATTGAGCTAACCATGGAGGAGACCAAGGACAAACACAAGGGTCAAACCCTATATTCAAAGAATCCAGGTAATTTTGGATCCGGTGAAATCTTTAGAGAATATCTTGCTCCGAAGTCATGTTAAAAGCTTGCGGAAAATTTTTCTTCATCAACTTTCGAACTTAGAAATTCCAAAATATCATCATAAATATCCTCTATATTTCGAAAGATATCTTCATAACGATTCATGTCTGCAATTAAGTATCTCTTTGCGATATCTTTATAAAGGAAACTGTTTTAGTTTCTATATTCTGTAAAATTCGAGTTTAAATTATAAATGCTTTGAAGAAGTGTTGGGAATTGAAGCATGAGTTAGTATAATATAATGACGTCAGGCCAACGTGATTATATTACAGTAAGTCATGCTAAGTTTTTAATGGAAGATGATGATTCATAGATTTTATAATCATCATTTTCCATATTACACGACTCTTACATTCTATTTAACCTCTAAACATATCAAGAAAATATTTTTCTTGATGATTCGGTCTTTTCCGGATATTCTGGTAATATGACAAATCAAATTGTGCTATTACCTTTCCTTTCTACTTTATATATTATGATCATTCGAAACTTCATACCTATGAATTCTGGACCATTACTCGCTTGACTTGAAGTCGGGAAGAAGAAACAAAAGCATAAAGCTCCGACATATAAGGGAAAATATAAAGCCCAATAACGACTCCGAAATTACAAACCGTGTATATCAATGCGTATAGCAATATAAAGACACGGGATAATTAAAAACACTATAACCCCAAGAGCATAGTAGAAGTAAACAGATTCCTCTGGCGGTAAAAGAAAAAGAAGAATGACTGCATAGATGGTCAATATAATAACCAGGACCAGAACTGGATTAAGCATTTTCTTAATCTTTTGGAAGTTTGAATTGAGAAAGAAAGTATAGAAGTGGTGAAGATAATGAAACGAAAGAAGCTAATTTATAGCAAAATTCCAAACACATCAATCGAGGCAAATCACCGCATTTAATCAAACAAATCTCAAAATTTCGTAAATACTGGAGAATCAAATCTTATAGATTACGAAGATTTCCTTTAATTCCTTGAATTCCGGAAATCAATCGTGACTACGTCAAAAGTTAAGGCGAACATTTAATTTTCTCATTTCACTCTTTTATGATAGCTTCATTTATACTCTTCCTATAAACGAATCGTTTTATCCATATTATTCAATAGTGATAAAACTTTATTTTTTAACTTATATTCATCATTAAAACATTCTTGTTGTAAACAATGAAGATCTCTATCAAATTTCATGACTGTGATTTTCACGAACTCCTCTTTGTTTGTCTGCCCTAATATTGTGGCATAAAATGCTCAAGGTTTTAAATGAGCTCAATACTATTCATAACACATTTCATGTATCCAATTTACTGAAATGACTTGTATAACATCATCATTTTGAATGATCTTCGCATTAATGATAAAATGCACTTCGTTGAATAACCTATAGAAATCATGGAAGGAGAGGTCAAACAAACGCGTAAAAGCAATATACCTATCGTTAAAGTCCGTTGGAATTCGCGTAGAGGCCCCGAATATACCTGGGAACGCAAAGACCATATGAAACGGAAATATCCCCATCTCTTCTCAACTGCTGATGCAAACGAGGAAACTACCTAAAAACTTCGGGACGAAGTTTTCAATAACGGGGAGGTACTATAACGACCCTCATTTTTTTCCATTCTATATTTTTCCAATATTAAAAGCCCAAACAATATAATTAAAACTTAATGATTAAACTTTAATCAACAATTGTTAAGTGTTAAGAGTTAGAAAACATATTAATTAACTTTGTACAAAAATTGACAAGTTAATAAAAGATGAAAATAATAAACTGTTAGTCGACACTCACTGCTAATTAAAATTTATGCATTTATGTAATATTATAACTAATAACCTATAAGTAATAAATAAAAAGTGACATTTATATAAATAATAAAACAATTGGGAACTAAATATATACAAGTCATGAATTAGTAAAAAGAAAATAATACTTATCATGTAGTAAATGTAAAAATAATAATAATAATAATAGTAATAATAATGAGACTAAAAAAATCTTACATCCTTATGTTGACTAAAAATAAAGTGTAAACTAGTACATCCTTATGTTGACTAATTATAAACTAGTACCACCTATTGTTGACTAAAAATTATAAAACAAAATAAAATCATTAATTAGAACATCCTTATGTTGACTAACACTCTAATACTTGCACTATATAAACACCTAGTTTCTCATTCACAAATCACACCAAAATCCTCTCTCAAAAACAATCTCTCCCTCTCCCTCTCTTGTGGTATTCGGATCTTCAATCTTGTTCTTCGTGTTCTTCAAGAATCTTCAAGGAGTTCTTCAAGATTTTCAAGGCTTTGATCTTCCATCTTCATCGTGTTCATCTTTTCTTTGTTAATTATCTTGAATCTTCAAAGGTATAACATAAACCCTAAACTATTTACATAAACTTTGATCTTTGATAATTCATATTCATATTATAAACTTGTTATTCATAAGTATATACATAAACACACCTAGATTTATATATACATATATACATGTAAAAAAAAATATTTATATATATATATATACATATATATACGAATTATATATACATATACATATTAAAACCTTAAACCCTAATTACACCTAAACTATAATTCTTAAACTCTAATTAATTAAACTCTAAACATTTATGAAATCCTAGGACATTAATTACTAAACCCTAGTTATTAATTACTACTTTAATTAACTAACCCTAATTAATGAAACCCTAATACTACTTATACTAGTACTTAACATGTATACACTATTACTATTACTAGCACCTATAACCTACTAATTATATTGTAGCACAAAAACATTTTGGGATATGTATTAGAGATGTATAGATCTTCGAACTTTCTTGACGAATGGTTTCTACGAGATTCTAGGCAGAGGGTTTGGATTTCCGATTTAAAGGGTCCTATGGCTCAAGCCCCTAGATCTAAATTAGCCATTCGAAGGGAAAGGGGTGATTGGAAGCTTATCTAATACGGCAAGTATCCTAAAATGGAAACACTCATAAAAGTAGAAACTCTCTAGTCATAGAAACTTAGTAAAATAAGAAACTTTCTAAAAATAGAAACTTTATAAAAATAGTAACTTACTAGGAATAGAAACTTAGTAAAACAAACTATACTTAAACACATACTTAAACTTAAACATGGGCAAAACACTTAACTACTCTTAAATGTCAATAGGTTGACTTTCCTGCTCACTCGTTCAACTCTCTATTCCGAGGAATAACTCTCTCTACTTACTAAGGTGAATTCATAGCCCCATTCTTTATTGCTAGCAAACTTATTTAACTTATTTGGGGTGAGACACATGCTGCTTTTACTATTTACAATTTAGACACAAGTACCAACTGCTAAAACTATGCTATACCCGGCTACGTCCGACTAAGTCCCTACAGTGATATTTTTAAGTGCTGCGGCATGCTTATTTATTGGGGGTAGGCCTATCGGGAGTAACGTCCCCGATACATTTGACTCAGTCTTTGTATTACTTGATAATGAAATTTAAACCGACAAGGACAGACACAACTTGTCATGGGGCAAACTTGAACGTTTAGTCTAAATATCACGCACTGGCATAACTTTTGGATCTGCGAGATCTACTTTTTGATCCTGCGGGAGATCAACTTTACAACTAAATCTTGTGGTCTAAAAACAACGATAACTACTTTTGTTAAACCTATGAACTTCACTCAACCTTTTTGGTTGACACTTTAGCATGTTTTGTCTCAGGTGCTGTTTGATTCAAGCTTTCTTATCTACTACTTATGTGATGCTACTTGGACTTAGGATCAAGAGATATCGCATTTATTACTTCTGCATATGAACAATTACTTTATCGTTATTTCCATTATTGTAACGACATTTCATTTTCCGCTGCGTACTCAATAAAGTTAAATTTTCTCATTTAGTATTGTTCTCGTATTATAATATGTTGGTTTATTTGATATTAGTAACGTTTCTTCCAGACCCTATTGGGAGGACGTTACAATATTGGTTAGGTATTTGATTAAGAAACTGGTTCTGGTGCACATTAGGTGTCGTTTGAGATTGCGCGGTTGGTAATCCAGGTGGTGTGTCATCATTTCCATAATGTCTCGCCAATTCAAGCTCATTAATTTTGTCTTCAGCCTCTTTTAGCTTGCTTTCTAACTGAAGGATGTAACTATTCTGATCATCATCCGACTCAACACCCTCTTCTAGTGCTCTAAATGTTCCGGGGTTGGATGGGCCAGTTGCGTTTCTATCAGCCACACCTGTGCTACAAAACAGCTTACACAAAAGCTTGGTGGATATCTGTTAGTTCAAGAACAACTATCACACACATATCCTATTTTCACTTAGCCTCCACTTTCACAGACATGTTTGACTTGCCTCAGGGTTTGGAAACAAAATACACGCACGTACTTGCTGCCAAACCATGCTCTGATACCAACTTGTAACACCGGCCATTTTTTTTTTAAAATACAGCGGAAGACTTTTATATTAAAATCACAACATTTAATACATCACAGCAGAAATCCACATAATTAAGTTTAAGTTTACACGACGGTGTTACTTATTACAAAATATATGTTACAAAAGTCCACATCATAGTTCACACGTCAAACATGTCTTCAATACTAGCACCCGTCCAAACTAGCAGTACCTAAACCTGCAAGGGTAGAAATGTGGGGGATTAGCATAACGCTAAGTGAATGGAATCTATCTAACATATATAACTTAAGCCACATACAAGCTATATACTAACAACAACACATGCTAACTACCAACTAGCATACAATAAGACAATACGAGGATCAGCGGTTTGTACGAGCACACGACTCTCAGCTGATCGTGCTTGAGTCTTCTGATAGTCCCTGCTATTCAATTCACAGTATAGTTATCCAGATGCAGGGGATGCATCATTCACACTATACTTCACAATCAGTAGCCTATGGACCCAACCTCCCCTAGGCACGGTTGACCTCATATGGACTCTAACCTCTCCTAGGCACGGTCTCGAGTCCCCAGTCTCCCTAGGCCCTACTGGTTCCATTCACACAGTGTACGCTTAATTTACACACAACATCAGACATACTATATTATTCTAACATGGCAATCCCTACACTATGCATGGTAAAAGAGTCGACCACAGTAGCATGATATGCTACTTAAACTCTATCCAGAGATCGACCCACTCACCAATTACCAGCAACTGCTCACTTATTATTTCTGAGGTTCCTCCGTGTTCTTATCTCCCGAGAACAACAAAAACCAAGTTAGAATAGTGTTCTCATCAAAATTAAACACACTGACAGCACATTTCAACAAATTATTAAAAATGTGTTCGCTAAAAATTCATGCTTAACACTTATGCATTTTCAAAATTTACATCCTGAAAATCATAAAAACACGCGGACAGCATAACGGCTATGAATCAACACTTAGTAAAATATTTTGCCCACAAAGACACACGGTCGACTGTCTCACACAGTCGACCGATTGTGTCCACACACTCGGTCGAGTGTCTTCTCAATCTGTCGACCGACTAAGTCAAAACATCTTGTCAGAATTCATACACACTCGGTCGAGTGTGTCACTCAACCGGTCAATCGTATACACAGTCGGTCGAGTGTCAGGAGACACTCGGCCGAGTATGTTCATCTGATGAAGAAGATGAACACAGCTACGGGTTAACCCAAAAATCACCAAATCTCGACCATATACTCATTTTCGACCTCAAAACTTATCACATCTTGTTTATAAAACCTTTTGGGACATAAACCTACAAATATTACATCAAAACAACAACAAATTGCACCAATTTGACATCAAAACCCACTTTGACAAAAACCTAAATTCAAACCCAATTTGACACAAATTTAGGTAATGAAAATGGGTGATTCTTACCTTGTTTGAATAAGTAAAACACAAAGAATCGATTTCTAACACAAATCAAACTTCAAATCGAGATTTGAAGAATTAGGGTTCAAGAGGTGAAGAAAGTAGGTACGGGTGTGATTTTGGAGAAAAGTCTAGAAATGTGAAAATAAGGCAAGTATTACCCACTTATTTGGGTTAAAACCCATACACCACAACACACGGGTATTTATCAGTTATCTGAAATCTTACGTACCTCGTTAGGCGGCCATAAAGGAGTCCAAATTAAATAAACAAACCTGTTCTGTGACCCTTGTCACAAACTGGTCTTAACCAAATAATAAAATAACACTATTCACATAATTATAAATAAAAGCATATAAAACACCTAATAAAATCCTAAGGGCAAAATAGTCCACTTACAACTAACCCAGGTTCCAGTCTGTTACAAATTCGGTTTCGATTTTGATCGATTTGAAAACCGTTTAAAAAATTTGGTTTGGCTTTTTTTATTTGGATTCGTTTCGATATTCGGTTTAAAACTAAAAGGTGCACACCCTTAATTTTATGTGTGAAAGTTTAACGCTATTCTATAGTTATAAATGTAAAAAAAATTAAAAAAACATGCATTTATAAGTGTGATTCATTTAAAAAAGTTCATGCATTTTTATAAGTATGTAAAAATATGTGTAAATAAATAATCAATTTGTTATAGCATGTTGCTTTTCTTCGTATTGTATATAATCAAACAAATACACAAACACACATGCGAGCGTGCGCGCGCACATACACACACACACATATATATTTATATATATACATATTATATGTATATATAAACTATTATATGTGATTGTTATTCAAGAGATTATTAGACATGATCTTATATTCATAGACTAACCAAAGTTGATGAACAAGTAACCTAATTATATCTAAAAACTAAATCTAATTATAAAATAAAGATAGATATTCACTAAAAATAATTACTCTTTTCATCCCATATCTATTGTCACCAGACAAAAAACACGCAGTTTTAGGAAATCTCACTAACTTCATTCTCCACCAATAATATATCTTCTCTCTCCAGATTAACCCCTTTTGATTGGTTGAAAAAGAATCTGAACAATTAATTTGGAACATCTCAAAATGAAATAATGGACAATAGATTTGGGACGGAGGGAGTACTAAATATTCACCTGATTTTCTAAGTTTAATTGGATGAGAAAATGATGACTAGTCAAACATGATGAAATTTTTTGGTGAGATCCTTTGAAGAAAAAAGCGTATTCGATGGTGACAATGACTAATGGTGTTGTGGGCGGTGACAGGATACCGTTTTGAAAACAATGGCGGTGGACCATTTTCGATGCAGAGGCGGCATACCGTTTTTTGTGCGATGACATAACCAATTGCATCTGCTTAATTGAATCAACTTTGAAAGTGCATATCCCAGTGTCAAAGTATTCAATCGAAAATCTCAACGGTCTGTACATTTATGTATTCTCAAAAACATATCCAAAATTCACAACGATCCAAAGGATAACGAACTCGTAACATCAACTCTCTTGCAACTGCGTAGAATATGACGAAAAACTTTCTTAATTTTTTGAATTGACTTTTTATAGTTGTGCGATTTCTTCAAACAAACGAAAATTCTGAGAATTGTAGGTTCGTAGATGGGAATACGATGAAGATAAAAGGAATAGATATGTAAGAGGGTTAGAGAAACATATATGAACGCTAAATGAAATACAATTATAAATTTTACTATAGATTAAAACACTTATTTATAATGAAAAAAAGAAACAAATGGGATCCCTCTGAGTCATCGCAATTAACCGAAGACTGAAGGATTATTTTGCAAAGCGATTTTGTGTCTCGCTCTGATACCACATTAAGCTATGAATAATAATAAATATATATGATTATTATTCAAATGATTACACATGGTCATAAATTTATAGGATAATCAAACTTGATGAACAAGAAACCTAATTATAACTAGAAGCTAAATCTAAATACTAATAAAGAAGATATTAATTAAATATAAATACTTAAGAAAATATTTATATGAAGTGTTAAAAATTATCCTTTTTAAAACGTTTTATAACAATTCATCCAACAAAAAACGTTGATACAATGACCTTCACAATTAGTGAGAGCCAATTTGCGATTAGCAAAACAATTTGTTGCTATGAATGTTCGGCCACAAGCGACCTAATTGTGATTCGCAATGCGACTTGATCCTTATCCGGTAAAAAATTACATATAAGATTTTTCAAAGTTTCATAGGTTTTTGAGGATATCGACTCAACCATATGAATAAATCGTCAAAAACATATATATTCTTCACAAATTCTTCACTTGAAATGCCATCTGTAACGAGTGTCATACAACATGAATTGGAATGTCCTTGAATAGCTTCTATTTTCAAAATTACAATAGAATTCACTGGCGCGGTCTGAAAAAGAAGAAATTTTCAGTAATAAATAATCTAGGACATTTTTTCAGACATACGATAGTCTTGTCGTTGAAAGTTGGTGCTGAGAGGATATAAATGGCAACATCCATCTTCAATTCCCCTAAAAAAATATATATGAAATGTATTATTGTTAATTAACAAATGTTTAAAGAATATGTGAAATGTAGTATTGTGAATTAACATATGTGAAATTGAGTTGAATACTAGAAGTCTTTTGTGATGTAAATAAATATTTTATGGTCATTCTATTTATAAAATAAACGTTATCGAAAAAATTCTATGAAATCTTAGATAAAAAAAGTAGATACTAATTATAATATAATCTTTGATAAAAGGAAAAGGAAATAGAAAATACTATTAGATGAAATTTCGTCAAGTTCGTCGTGGTTTCTTCTCCACGCCCACAAAGCCTTGTTTGAATTGTAAGAAATAGATAATTGTAATGATCGTTTTTGATTAGAAGCTGAATTGATACAATTTGTTATCTATTATTACATTCTTGCTAAGTGTTTTATACATACAAAGTTCTAACAGCTAATTCCAATTAAGGAATGTTTTCAATAAACCTTTTGGAGCCTCCTTTTACAAAAGTGGAATTGGACAGATTTGTAACCGTTACTTGTGATATATCTTTAAAAGGGAAAGGATGAAAGTTCACTTTCTGATCCCAAAGGTCAAATTACCAAATATGGTAATTTGACTTGGAGTCTTCAATTGCAGTATTCTAACACTCCCCCTCAAGTTGAATAGTGGGGTTTCCAATATTCAACTTGCCAAGAACTTCGCTGAAGAGTCTTCCGTTGACAGATTTGGTGAGGATGTCAGCTAGCTGATCTTCGGATCTGATTGATGGAAGGGAAATGATTTCATCATCTAATTTTTGTCTAATAAAATGTCGATCAACTTCCACATGTTTGGTTCGGTCATGTTGAACTGGATTTTCTGATATGGCAATGGCTGCTTCGTTATCACATAATATCTGAATGCTATCTTCTGGTGGAAATTCTATCTCTGTTAGTAGTTTTCGGGTCCACAATGCTTATACAACTCCTTTGGCTATCCCTCTAAACTCTGATTCTGCACTTGATAGAGAAACAACCTTTTGTTTCTTGCTTTTCCATGCAACTAAATTACCTCCGACTATTGTAAAGAATCCGGATGTAGATCTTCTATCCCCTTTTTCTCCAGCCCAACTTGCATCTGTATATATTTGAGTTCTCAGATGCCCATTTTTCTTGAAAACAACTCCATGATCCGCTGTCTTTTTCAAATATCTGATGATTCTCATTACGGCTTCCATATGGTGAACCTGTGGTTGGTGCATGAATTGACTCACAACTCCAACTGCATGTGCTATATCAGGTCGAGTATGAGCAAGATAAATGAGTTTTCCCACCATCCTTTGGTATTGCCCTTTATCGGCAAGATCAGCTTCATCTTCCATATATAGCTTCTGGTTTGGAATCATCGGAGTATCAGCTGGTTTGCAATCAATCATACATGTTTCTGTAAGAAAATCAAGAACATACTTCTTTTGACAGATAAATATTCCCTGTTGGGATCGTAACACCTCAATCCCCAAAAAATATTTAAGTCTGCCCAAGTCTTTCATTTCAAATTCTTTAAATAAGTTTACTTTTAAGTTAGAAATTTCCTGTTTATCATTTCCTGTTATTATCATATCATCAACATAGATGATTAAACATGTAATCAAATTTCCTTTTCGTTTAAAGAAGAGAGTATGATCCGAGTTACTTTGTTTGAAATCGTATTTTTTCATAAATAAAGTAAATCTCCCAAACCAAGCCCGTGGGGATTGTTTTAACCCATATAAAGCCTTTTTAAGTCGACAAACTCCCCTGTTTTTGAAGTTGTCACTGAATCCTGGTGGTGCTTCCATATCGACTTCTTCCTTTAATTCGCCATGTAGAAAAGCATTCTTCACATCAAATTGGTGAAGTGGCCAATCTTCATTTGCAGCGATAGAAAAGAGAGCTCTAATTGTATCAATTTTCGCAACTGGTGAGAAGGTTTACGAGTAATCGATCCCATATGTCTGAGTGTACCCTTTCACAACCAGTCGAGCTTTATATCTTTCAATAGTTCCATCTGGTTTATATTTTATCGTAAATACCCATCGACATCCCACTGGTTTTTTTTCCTTGAGGCATGACACATATTTCCCACGTGTTATTATCGTTCAAGGCTTTCATTTCAACTTCCATCGCTTCTTTCCAGTTTTTTGAGTTTAGAGCTTGTTCAACGGAAGTTGGAATATTTTCAGAGTAAATTGCGGAATTGAACTGATGAGCTTCTTTCGACAGATTTTCCTGTGTTATATTAGCCATAGGATATCTGGATCTTTGCGCTTCTCTTTCCGGAGAATATCATTTTGGTGGGACACCTCTATTGGCTCTTCGAGGTAAGACATAGCGTTGGGTGGTTTCATCGGGATTTGTGTCAAAGGTTTGATGTTCATTGTTCGAGGAGGTTTCAGTAGTCTCATGGTTTAGTGGGATAGTTTCCGTGGGTTCATGGTCTTGTGTTTGTTGTGTTGGCTCGGGGTTTAGTGTTGGAGTTTGTATAGGTTCAAGGTTTTGTGTTGGCTCGGGCACTCGTGTTTGAGGTGGTCCAGGGGTTTGTGTTTGAGGTTCAGGGATTTGAGTTTGAGGTGGTCCAGGGGTTTGTGTTTGAGGTTCAGGGATTTGAGTTTGAAGTATTTGATGTGGTACCCACGTCATCCAACTGAGAGTGTCATTACTTTCATTCTCCCCCTCACTCATGAGTTGGGTATTGTTGTAAAAATATTCAGTTTCAACAAAATCACAGTTCATTGTGGTAAAAACATGACGCCTTTTTGGACTATAACATCGATATCCTTTTTGGTTTATTCCATAGCCAACCATGACACATTTTTCTGCACATGGATCTAGTTTGGTACGCTCATGTTTTGGGATATGGACAAAGACCGAGCACCCAAATATTCGAGGTTCAATGCTAAATGAAGTCGGGAGGTTATGGAATTGGGAAAGGGTATCTTTGGGGGTTTTTGTGCCCAAAATTTTGGTAGGTAAACGATTGATAAGATAAGTGGCAGAAGCAAGAGCTTCGGGCCAAAAACTCTTTGGAACTTTGAATTCAATTAATAATGCTCTTGTCATTTCTAAAAGTAGTCAATTTTTTCGTTCGGCTACGCCATTTTGCTCGGGGTATGAGCACATGAGGTTTGATGAATAATCCCATTATTTTCTCAAAAAGATTTCATTGATGAGTTCACAAACTCAACCCCATTATCGGATCTCAAAATTTGTATATTTTTATTAAATTGGGTTTGTATCATTTTATAAAATTGGGAAAACTTTTCAAACACTTCAGATTTGTGAGTCAGAAAATAAATCCAAGTCATGCGTGAATGGTCGTCAATAAATAGGACAAAATATCGGAAGTTTTTTCCTCCAATAACCGGTGCAGGACCCCACACATCGGAGTGGAAAAGAGCAAAAGATACATCTTTCCTAGTATTACTAGGTTTGAATGTACTTCGGTGGCTTTTGGCCAAAATACACGTCTCACAGTTTAAATTGACATTGGATTTTGAAAAACTAGGAAATAGAGCATGTAAGTATCCAGCAGAAGGATGACCCAGTCTCCTATGCCATAACCATGCCTCTCTGTCAGATGTTCCGTGTGCAAGCATCACAGAACCTTGTTGGGTTACTTCGTCTACATAATATAACCCACCCCGTTCAGTGCCCCGCCCAATAATTACCCCGGTCCTGATATCTTGTAGGATACAAAACGTAGGGTGTAATGAAACAGAACAATTTAGTTCTTTTGTAACGTGGTTAACGGATAAAAGTTTATGAGATAGGGTTGGAATATATAAACAATTTGATAGTTTCATAGCCGGAGTGACTTCAATTCTCCCACCCCCTTCAACTTGAACAATCCCTCCATTAGCCGTTTGAATTTTATTAACACGGGGTTTTGATTCGGAATAGAAATCGGACTTTTCAAATGTCATTGCGTGAGTAGCACCGCAATCAAAAATCCATTCAGTATTTTTCGTGGTATTTGAAACAATATTTGCTTTTCCGGTAAAATGAGAGCTGTTCGAAAAAATAAAGTTCTGGGTCTTATCAGTTTCTTTATTTGTAATATGATGTTGAATCTGGGCCTTGTCTAAGTTAATCAAGGGATCATGGTCCAATATACTAAACTTATTGTGGAGTTGGACATCTTCAACATGGGCCTTTAATTTTGACAACCCACTAGTCGATCCCTTGTTGGTATAGCAACCGGTTAATATCCCTTTCCCTTTTATTTTATTCGATTGAGGAAAAAAGGTTGAAAGAGAAACATGTTTTCTCTCTTTCTTTGTCTCGATGCAACTTTCTGCATAAACACTGTTACCTTTTTCTCTTTCGTTTGGTTTGTTCAAGCAACCGAAGCACATGGGATTTTCAGGTTTTTCAGCCGTTGATTGAAAGGGTCGATTGGGATTGAAGTCAATCGACTTTCCCTTGTTCTGTTTCTTCAATTTTCCTGAAAACTTAGGGTTTGAGGATTTTACCCTCACCCAATTTGTTTTCGGATCTGGTTCATACTCAGTAAATCTTATCGATTTATTATCCCCAGATTTCTTTCTAGTCTTAACTTCTTTCTCTTTATCAATTGATAAGGTAGACTGAATAAAAGGTTTTGTAATTTGGGGCCTATTTGAAGCACGATTGAACCGATTGGGGTTTTGGGGTTCGATCAGTTCATGTAAACATTTAAAACGATTATTATCAATCAATTCAAAGTGGTTAGGGTTCACCCTAATTACTTTATTTGATTGGAGTAATTTATTAGGGTTTGAAGATTTATTCTTCAACCACTTGGTCGATTTTTGAGGTAAGTAGAAGTTTGAGTTACCTCTTGTGGTGGCCGGAAGGTTGCCGTTGCTGGTAGCCGGAAGGTTGCCGCCGGTCACCGCCGCCACTTTCTTGTCACTTTTCTGTTTTCTCCACCATTTGGGGTACCCAATTAACTTAAAACACTGGATGATGGTATGATCTAACACACCACAATAAACACAGCTTAGCCGTTGTGGTGGTTTATGATGGTTTATGAATGCGGTTTCTGTTCTGGTAATGGTGGAAGGTTGACAGAGCACGTCCAGGTAACTCCGTTCATTGTATGTTAGACTGCCATCTAAGATTGACATGGCAGCTTGGTTTTCTAGGTTACCGTCAATCTTAGACATGGTAGTTCTCTTTTCGGTAGATGATTGAGCCATTAAACGTTGCTATGATTTCGGATCAGCAAACCGTAAGCTCTGATACCATGTTTGAATTGTAAGAAATAGATAATTGTAATGATCGTTTTTGATTAGAAGCTGAATTGATACAATTTGTTATCTATTATTACATTCTTGCTAAGTGTTTTATATATACAAAGTTCTAACAGCTAATTCCAATTAAGGAATGGTTCCAATAAACCTTTTGGAGCCTCCTTTTACAAAAGTGGAATTGGACAGATTTGTAACCGTTACTTGTGATATATCTTTAAAAGGGAAAGGATGAAAGTTCAATTGCAGTATTCTAACAAGCCTTACCTCTACAATTGTCACTAAGCTCTATTCTGAGCGTTGTTGGGTGCCAACAAGGATGTCTCAAGCCACATTTTACACTGTGGGGACTAGTCTTATTATCTAATAATAGAAAAAGCGCATTATACGAAATAGATATTAAAACGTTAAAGAGAAACTAAGAAAATAATTTACGAATAAAAGTTAATTAAAAGAAAATACTACATAACTTTATATGACATTTGAGATTTGATATGGACCGATCATATTATGTAGATCGCTTTTCTCTGTTTCGTGATCAAAAAACACCTTATGTTAGTAGTCTTTTTCCATTTTTCTTAAAAAGAAGATACAGCCTTTGTAATCGCATATTTAGTGGTGATCTGTCTAGAAACAGCTTTGATAAGTGATAAGAAGGAGTTCCACTTTGTCCTTTTTCTTCATCTGTAAGCTATAAAGACATTTGACCTACCTTTTTTCCTAATAATAGAAAATCATAGCTTATGTAACATAATTAAGCATATTATCTGTAGAGGGAAAAAAAAAACTTATACATGCAATATGCAATGTCTCAAAATAAGTGTTCTACTTATTATTATTTATATTGTTTAAAAAATAATTGTGCATTTTGCTATAAAAATAACTACTTAAATGTCATTAAGCTCGTCAATATATTGATCTCAATCATTTATATTGTCAAACTTACCATAAGTATATAAGGAAAATTGACATTTATCATACATATATTTTAGTTCCAACAAAAATTTTAAAAGACATTTATTATAGGATGGAAGAATTAAACAGTTATCATTCATCATTTAGGGACTTAGGTAACATAACTTGAATTTGAGCTTTCCTCG